>NC_084826.1:34199067-34491540 GCF_958449725.1 Rosa rugosa
CAGGATCCTGCATGCCATCCGCCCGGCACACGCGAAGACACCAAAGATGTCACATTATAGCGGCATGACTGACCCCTTTGTCCATATGGACACCTTCAAAAAAGTCACCAACAATAAGGGGTTCGATGACGCCACCCTCTGCCACTTATTCAGCGAGACGTTGGATAGCGAGGCAATGAGTTGGTTCTTTGAGTGCCCGCCAGGATCCATTGACTCATTCCACGCACTATCAAATGCTTTCCTATCTCGGTTCATCCTATTGGCCACCGGACACCACAACACAAGTCAGTTGTTCAACGTCAAACAGGGCGTAGAGGAAACATTGAAGTCATTCGTCACCAGGTGGCGAGCGGCGACATCTCAGTGCCGAGATCTTGACAAGACAATGGCGCTGGCAGCCTTCAAGCAAGGACTCCTAAAGGAACCATTCCTTTATCATCTCAATTATAACCATCCAAATGCTGCATATGACCACGTCATGGCGAGACCGTCATCCATGCACAAGCAGAGTTCATTACATATGGAGAAACCCCACCACCCCCGCCAACACCGGCAAAGGCCACTCAGCCTTCCTTCAGCATCAGGAGACCGCTAACAAGGCCCCTGCTACGCCGCCAACTAACAAGAAGAGAGAGTGGCAACAGGGCAACTACCAGAGCAAGAGGCAGAAGGACCAGCATTACCACAAGGGTAACCGCTCATCCCAGGGGGATAACCGTAACAAACAGACGGAGTCCTCCCAACGGTACTCAGTGTTCACAGTCCTCACAGCCTCGTATGAAGAGATATACGACCAGTGCAAAGACCAGATCCCACCGCCACCCCCAAGAAAGTACCCAAGAGTGGGAAAACCAAGAAATACTCGCAAGTGGTGCAAGTACCACGAGGACAGCGGTCACAACACTAGCAACTGCAATGCTCTCAAAACGGAAATTGAGACTTTGTATCTTGACGGTAAGTTGGAACAGTTAAAGGTACATCAGCTGCCACCTGTGGTCGCCAATATCGAGCCCATGCGTCGCATCAACACCATCGACGGTGGCGCTCCAATCACCAACATGTCTCATAGAGCAAAAAAACGATACGCACGCGCTAACCACCCCAAGGAAGTTTGCAACATTCGCTATGATAGATCCGCTAAGCTCCCATGATCTGGTTGGGAACCCATCACCTTCTCGGAGGAAGAAGAGCACGGAGTACGTCTACCCCACGATGATCCATTCTTGATCGACGCCATGCTCGACAAATGGTTCGTTGTTGTCGGCGCAAGCCCATGCACAGTGGAAATGCATACAAAGTTCATTGTTGTCGATTGCTTCAGCTCATACAACGCCATCATCGGTCGACCAGCGCTCAACAAACTAAAGTGCATCATAGCCGGGTACATGCTTCTCATGAAGTTCCCTACTCCCAACGGGACAGGCTGTGTGAAAGGAAGTCAACAATTGGCACAAGAGTGTTATTCAACAACTGTGTCACGGTCGACACGCCGCCATGAGATCCTAACGGTAGGAAGCCATGTACCAGCACCAAATATCTTTGAGGACCCTCGGGATGACGAGGTCAAATATGTAAAGAAGGAGCCTGTCAACCCCGAGACATCGTTGAAGGTTATCAGTATCTCCGACGACCACCCTGAGCGGACAGTCCGCATAGGCGCTCAGTTAGCCCCAGAGATAGAGGCAGAGCGCACTCAGTTTCTACGGGACAACGCCGCTGTCTTTGCATGGTCCTACGCTGATATGCCAGACATCTGCCCTGAAATCATCACGCACAAGCTGAGCATAAAGCCATCTTCCTATCCGGTCAAGTAGCGGCGAAGGGCCTTTGACGAGGAGAGATATCGTGTAATAGGGGAGGAAGTCGCCAAGCTCCAGGGCATTGGATTCATTCGCCAAGTCAATTATCCTCAGTGGATTTCCAACTTGGTCATGGTCAAGAAACCTAGCGGCAAGTGGCGGATGTGTGTCGACTTCAAGGGCCTTAACAAGGCATGTCCCAAGGATAGCTTCCCGCTACCCCGCATTGATCAACTGGTCGACGCAACCGCTGGACATGAGCTGCTAAGCATGATAGACGCTTTCTCCGATTATAATCAGATTAAGATGCACCCTGGCGACCAAGAGTACACCACCTTCACCACCGACAAGGGCCTATACTGCTACAATGTCATGCCTTTTGGTTTGAAGAACGTTGGGTCAACATACCAGCGGTTGATGAACGCCATGTTCGCAGAGCACCTTGGCAAAATTATTGAGGTCTACGACATGTTGGTCAAGAGCATCAAAGCCAGCAGACACGTGGCAAACCTCCGCATCATATTCGCCATTCTTTTGGCCTATGGAATGCGCCTCAACCCAGAAAAATGCTTCTTTGGCGTCACCGCCAACAAATTTCTGGGCTACATCGTCAGTGAACGGGGCATCGAGGCCAACCCTGACAAGGTGCAAGCCATCCTCAACATGGCAAACCCGGAATACAGGGTGCACGTTTAGAGCCTACAGGGAAAACTAACCGCCCTATCTCGGTTCATCTCCAGACTCACTGACAAATGCCTCCCATTTTTCAAAGTTCTAAAGCGGACCCACAAAAAGGAGGTTGAATGGACCCCAGACTGCGAGGCGGCATTCCTAGGCTTGAAAGAATACTTAGCGGCAGTCCCACTTCTCTCCATTCCTATACAAGGCGAGGTACTGTACATTTACCTAGCAGTATCCCAGTCGGCGGTAAGCTGCGCCATTGTTAGGCGGGAGGGCCAAGAAGAGCTCCCAGTGTTCTAGTAAAATTTTAGAGCTTAGTTCACCATGGTACGGCCGGAAATGCTGCTGGAATCCGTACAGATCCGGTTTTGCAGTTTTTGTCTTCTAGTGCAGAAATTTGCACCAATCTTTTGAAGGCCTTCTATTCCGAACTAGCTCTTCCACTCTTCATAACAAATGATTCTTAGTATGTCTAGAATGAATCTGGAAAGTTTCAACTCATTTGGAGTTCATGTGGTCAGTCTGCTACTCCTCCTTCCTTGCCTAGCTCGGTTTCTCCTAGACTGAGTAGGAGAATATGTTAAGATTGAAATTTTAGTGCATTTCCAAGCTTCTCCATCATTTCCTAGCATGATAAGGAAAACATAATAAATATATATATATAAATAAACACAAAGGTTAAGCAAAAGTGCAAGATTAGGGGAATAATTACTAGGTAATTATGGACCTAACAATCATCAAAAGATAACTTCCCTGAGTTTATTTAAAATAGTACTTGAAGCCCTAGTGTCTAAAACACAAAAGACATCAAGATCATAACAGGAAGAATAAAAAAAGGCATTGAGCCACAAAACCTTGCCAAGCGTTGCCTCTACTGTTCCAACACATTAACTTCATGGTTTGGGAGACTTAGGAGAAGAGGCACTGTCCTCCTTTGTATCGGCCTCCGCCCTGCTTTGATCCTTAGCTATTTCCCTAGTCCTCTTCTTGGAGCCCGAACTCATTGTAGAGTCACTATCAACTAGCATCAGAACCCTCTTTCCATGAACTATCTTGATCTCATACTCATTCAAGTTCTCACTATCCTCTTTCACAAAGTCAAAAGCCTTAGAATCACTAATGTTTTCAAACTGCACATGGGGTAAATCAAAATTAGTGTAAAAGTAATCTACTACATCCCTAGGTGAGTAGACCTCCTCCAAGTGGTGGTTAATCCTAATAGCATGATCATCATATAACTTTGCTATTTCAGGAAATGAAGAATAAGATAAAACTGAGCTAGAACAGTGGGAAGAAGTTCTCACCACCTCCTTATCACTGGAAGAAAAGCTCTTAGCTGGTTGACCTATGGCACATCCAGTAGGGCTGCCAATAACAACGCCATGTCCTGAGGCCATGTCTTTAAAAGACAGACCTGGCTTAACCAGAGCTTGCTTAGTAACCTTGACAGCTTTGCCCTTATTTGCATTCACCTCGTTTGAGTCTCCCATAATTGGTTGCTATTTTGTCCTTTTCCTAGTCTGAACTGGAGTCCATCCTGGTGATGGTGGGTTGATGTCTACCTTAGAGAGGTCTTGATTGTCTAGAACAAAGTTTGACTTTGCTGGCTGTGGGAAGTACACCATAACCTTCTCCGAAGCCAGCTGCTTAGTCTCCTGGTCTACCTCCATATCCTCCGAGACTACATCTTCATCACCTTATTCCTTATCAACTAGAATGAAATGTTTGTCTTTTTTCCTAAAGGGGCAACTTATAATCCTATGCTTAAAGCTACCACACTCAAAGAAAACTTCAAAGATAGCCACATACGAAAGGTAAAGCCTTGCAGGATCACTTACTAAGTCAAACGATAGGTCACCCTCATCCTCTTCGCTCACCACAAGCACTCTCTTCAAGGTAGTTCAGAGATCTATCTCTATACAGACTCTAGCGAAGATGAAATTCTCGCTTTGTTCCGTCTTCTGATCTAGCTTGATGAATCTGCCTAACACTTAAACAATGGGCTTAATTGCTTCAATACTCCAGTATTGAATTGGGAGATTGGGCAGCCGAACCCAGAGAATGAGGGTTTCAATGGTAGTGGTTCGAGCATTGAAGCCAGGGAACCATCCACGGATATGGAAGATTCTTCCTTTAACAAACCAGGGTCGATTCTCAAGGACAAATTCCACATCCTGGAGATAAGTAAATTCAAGTGAGTACCAACCCATTGATGAGTTGGCACATCCTAACAGTGCCTTAGAGGTTGGCCCAATATTGGTTACACTTCCGAACGATCTTCTTAGGTGAGACTCTTTTGCCAAAGTTTTTGGCAAGAAGGACATAGTTGCTTAGCTGCTCTTTACTGGTGATTGCATGTCTAGGGACAAACGCTATGGTTTCATTGCTGTCAACAACCACCCTAGTGCCACCAATTCAAGTGACAAAAGGAGGCTCATTTTGGCAGGGCAAGGATAAGGGTTAAAGACAATGGAGCTTCTAGTTCTTGGAGAACTAGAGTGAGCTAAAGCGCTAGGACTGTAAGCCATTGCAGTGAGATAGATACAGAAATGGACTCTAGTATTTGCAGGAAGGTATGATGACCACTGAATTACCAAAGTTTTCGGATTTATAGTCCTTGAAATGGATGTCCTAGATGGAGAATACATAAGGGTTTGGTGATTTCCTAGGGAACAACAGGCGTGCCATCGGAGATTGAAAAACTTTTGTATGAACAACAAAGAATATCTCATTATTGTTCTAGGGTAATCAGTCCGAGCCGTAATCGGGCATATGAATCGATTGGTAGTGGAAATAAACCCAAGGCATTGGAAATTAAAAGTCCTACCGAGCAAGCAATTAAAGCAAATAAAGCAGTCTTGGGAAGGAGAAAAACATACATGATTGCTTACCCAGTTTGCATTAATCTGGTTAGAGCAACTCCAACAGATTCCCTATAATTTCTGTATAATAGGGAAGCACAAGTCAAAGCTTTAGCATATTTTTCTTCTCCAACTCCAACAGATTCCCTATTTTACAGCAATCTCTAAAATCTCCATATTCTTCCTTAAAATTTTAGAGATTGCTGTAAATATAGGGAATTTTGTTTTCTCTTTCCTCACTTTCCCTAAAATAGAGATAGTTATAGGGAATCTGTTGGAGCAAAAGAGACTCATTTTTCCCTATAGTAGAGAAAATTCAAAATATGGGGAAGCTGTTGGAGTTGCTCTTAGGCATCTCAAGCGTCCAAGAATCCCCGTCACGGTCTTCTGCCCAAAGTTGTTGTCCAAAAAAGCTAATAAAGAAGCGTGCCCAAAGTGAGTTGATGATCCTATTGTTGATAGCTCGTCACAATTCCATAGTAGCCTCGACTAAATCAGGCCAAGTTAGCAGTAGATGGATATGGGAATCTTGACAAAAGGTTGTTGGAAAAGGGTAGAGGTGCATTAAGTGAAGGCCATGTGGTATAAGGTGGTTTGGCGAGGCTTTCAGTGTGGTGGTGCAAGGGCCTGGCCATGGCGGCCACCACCAGACCTCATCGACGGCTATGAAGCTTGCTCGAACAAAACTCAAGAGAGTTCTAGGGTTTGAAAGAGAAGCGCGTGTGGCGCGTGTCATGGCTCTCTCGTCTTTCTTCCCCTTTTTTTCCAAGAGCACTGGAATAGTACAGTTTTTACACTACTAATTCAAAAGGAACGTAGGTCATGAGCGTCCAACCCAAACCATTCATGGTTAGAACCTAAACCATCAAGCAAATTTCAAGTAATGATTCTCAGTTCACTAGTAAATCAGATAATCCATGGAAGATGACGAAAAATGTCAGAAAAGCCCAGATGGTGCGGATATCATCTAAAAAAGCCTCGAGCAACTTTTGCAAAAGCAACCCAATCTAAAAACTTGATTACACTTGTTAAATAATGGCAAACAAAGCCTTTCACAATTAATAACAAGAGAAATATGGTATGAAACATCGGGAAAATCCCCATAATAGCAAAATCGGATTGAATCCAATGACATCGACGCATGGGTTAGATTGGCAGGAGTGCTTCATCAAATGGTTGGAACAGGGCACCCCAAAAGAAATGTTAGAAAGAGAAACAGTGATAAAACCACAAGGTTTTGGTGATCGCCACCAATCAGGGTTGACTTACCAATGAAAATAAAGGTTAAGCCACTAATTGCGGCATGGGGAGAGGTATAGAGCATTATAGTTTTTTTTTTTTTTTTTCCCTCTCTCACTCTCTCTTTCTATTTCTTTCACTACTCTATCAATTCATGTAAGTTCTATTTGGACTTCAAAAAGAACATTGGCCAAAAATAAAGAAATAAAAATTATATTTCAAACAAGTAGGTCAAATTTGTGGAGAAATCAACGTTGCACACAAGTAGGTTGATGTAAGGTACGTGATGGAGATGGAGCGGCCCCCATTCAACTTTCTCTGATCTTATCCGGCAATTTTAAAATGCTTTACATTGTTTTGAATGATAAAACGTCAAGCAGTTCCTTCTAAAATAAAACTCGGCGATATAGAACAGAAATTAAGATGTGAAAGGAATAATATATAGAGGATAACTTAGCCACTAGTTTATATAATGGGTATCAGACATAAAAGCTGATAAGAAGGTTGGCCTGCACTGGAGCCCTACCATAATTGAGAAAACATATTGATTAGTAATTTCAAACGCAAAGCTAACATGGGAATCTTAAAGAATTTCACACTTTCACACCGGACTATTGTTATGCATCTAAACACTATATATGGAGAGCTAGCAGTGAGTTTGTGGTTGAGAGACAAATATTAATATTGATCTGATCGAAGATGGGAAACACAATTGGAGGAAAAAGCAGGAAAGCAAAGGTGATGAAGATAAGTGGAGAAACGTTCAAGGTAAAGACTCCCATACGAGCTGGGGATCTAGTGAAGGAGCACCCAGGTCATATGCTATTGAATTCTGAAGCTGTTAAACATTTTGGTATGAGAGCTAAGCCATTAGAAGCGCAACAAGAGCTCAAGCCCAGGAGTATATA
This sequence comes from Rosa rugosa, assembly GCF_958449725.1. Taxonomy (NCBI): domain Eukaryota; kingdom Viridiplantae; phylum Streptophyta; class Magnoliopsida; order Rosales; family Rosaceae; genus Rosa; species Rosa rugosa. The sequence continues at coordinate 34,206,556 of NC_084826.1, forward strand.
TTTTCTGGTAGAATTGCCCAATTTTGATTATATGAATTCGGAAGAAGAAGCAGGAAGAAGAAGTAATAGCAGGGTGGCGAGAAGGGTGAGATCGTCGGCCAATATTCAAGTGAGCGCCAAGGAGAGGCTCGAGTGCTTGATGCTGTCTCGACGCTCTGCTTCCGACCTTACGAGTTTTGTGAGAGCAGCACCACCATCTTTAGGAGGAGCAGGAGCTCCGGTGAGGATGAAGATGAGGCTGCCGAGGGCGCAGGTGGTCAAATTGATGGAGGAGAGTAAGGATGAGATTGAAGTCGCCGACAAAATCATTCAGCTCTATATGGCCAATGCCGGCACCGTCGGCGATAACAGCAACACGGACAAAAACTTCACTTTCAAGGCGCGTCAGGTAATATGAATTTTTTTTTTTTACTTTTGTTTTTGTGATAATTTTGAAGGCAAAGAAATTTCGACAACTTCATTCATTTAGGTAATTATTCATTTGATTGTTCCTTTGGAGCTAATTAAGACTAGTAACATTATTATTTTTTTAATAAACTTAATTGATGCAAGTGTTATAGAAGCATTAATCATATTGGTGGAAATGTAGGAGTTACTTCATCGTGCTATAGTCTGCTAGCTACATTGCTTAATACCTGATGTTATTGCTTACTCACATTATGGTCTATACTTGTCAACGTAAGGTTTACATCCTATTTATAAAATTGTCCATTTATAAATTTCTGAAAACCACAAAAAACATTTAAAACAAAAAACTTGAAATTTCTGGGGAAAAGAAAACCAAACCCCCCCCCATTCATATGATTTGTTGGGCTTTACGTACATATTTGTATTGAAATAATAATTTGAGAGTGTTTCACAGACGAATAAAGAAGCTCATTTGAATCAAATACATGCAAAATGTACTATATATATGTACTTAAAGATATCGAATAGTCTATAGAAATATACATTGAAAATCAAAACTAATAAAATAAAGAAAATAGTTTTAAGAAGTTGTACTGACATTTGTTCTTTGTGAATTAATTGTGTTCTCCACACATGTTAATAAAGAAGATCTAAATGAATATATTGGGTTATCTTGCAAAAGTAAGGGAGAAGATAGTTTCCAATTTTGTTAAAAATCTGTTGGCAGTGCATGTGTACGTGACTAATTCGACTACGTATACGGAGACTTCTTGTCTGTAGTATTCTAGTGCTAAATTTGGAGTGAAACATGAAAGTCTGACACTATATTTATATTAAATATCTATTTGACTTATTATAAAACCTACTTATGTCACATCCCCGGTTCTTAAGCACTAAAAACATGAACTTTGACAAAACAAAGAATGCACTAACCCAAAATTATAATCTAGTCAAATTCAGCACCCAATGTGAAACTATGTAATATTTAAAGCTAATTAACTTTAGCTTCCAATTCTAGGGAGGAATTAGACGGTCTCAACCGCCAAAGTTTTGCTAGTTGCATTATATATGTTGCATGCGTACCAAAATGACTTGGTAAACTACATATATATCAGATATTCAATACTCAATTATTGACAAAATAATTAACAAGGTCTCCTAAGTATGGTTTCCACGAACTTCCAACAAATTCAAACGTTGATCTTTTCTTATCTAATTGTCTTTGTCATTTTCTGTTGTAATGAAATGCTTGAATACCAAAAAGAATACTAAGACATATTACTTTGGTCGAGCTTAATATATGGAATTGTTGTATATATTCATGTTGACAATATTACATATATAAATTTGCAGAAGCGAGTGAGTTTTGTCCCCGAGAAGAAAGGAGAAATTCAATTAGATGTAGCTCCTCAATAGGCAATGGCCTATAAAAAATTCCAATCCACTACCACGCCATGTACACACGAGTTTCTTCTTTCGTGAATTGCTTTGTAAATACGTGACAAATATATTTCACATTTTTGCAATAGCTCTTGTACGTTTTCTAATTTTTTACTATCAGGTAGTTCTTTATGTGGCAGACCAATTTTCTGTATCAAAAGAGCGTTTCATGTCCCTAAGAGACTAGTAATGAATGTGCTTTGTTTCAATTGTTCTGTTTTTGGGAGATCAAATAAGTTATAGACACAAACATCTATGTACAACAACAGTTGAACCAACTGAGAGCGGTGGAGAATGATTCCAATAAGAGCTTGCCTAAATATCGATCTCCGATCCCATGAGTAAATGAAATACTCTGTGTACGTAATTTGTAGAAAATGAAGAACATCTTCGACAAAGGATTTGACATATCATAGGTATTATCAATAAGAGGTTCAGAATCATCTTCGAAACTAAAATGAGGCTAGAATACTGAGTAAAGTTGCACTTGAATGCATGGGCTGGATATATTCTATAATGGATTGTATTTTTTTACGTTTTGACTAAATTTTGCAGTTCATAGTGGAAAAAAGCACCAACTTTCTAGAGCAATTAATATAGAATTTTGCACATTGCAATCAACATTAATGAAGAGTAAATGAATTAGTAACATAACAGTAAGTATACCCTAATCTTTTAGTACGTACCAGCAACAATATGATTTTCATTTGCAAATGGAGTACTAATAGCTATGAGCACTAGTAGAGAGATGGTGTTGCAAAATCAACTTATTCCTTGCATGCCAAAATTATCACAAATGAAGTAATTTATGGGTTCATATTTAGTAAGCATTGACACTAAACAAAATTTACGTTAAAAATTGAAATGGAACAGATCGATGAAATTGGAAGAGAGGTTTTAGATTTGGAACTAATTTGCCAAAGAATAAATGTTGGAGAGGAATGATCCCACATTAGAAAAGTGACAAAATATAATATAACGTATAAGTTGGTGAATCATACCCAATTGTACCAAGGCCTTATGTGATTAAAACCAACACTTAGCAGGTGGTTAAGTTGGGACAATATCGGTTTCACACTTGTCGCTATTTATCACAATATAGAAGTACTTTAATTTGTTACATTGAATAAAAAACGAGATCGAGTAGCTGCTAGCTGATCCTTATTTTTTATCAAATAAGATTTAACTTCAGCTAGCTAGGGATCTTGATGGTGATCATGATGAGGTAAATCGGATTTGAGCAGCTGGTTTCCTTCAGAGTCATAAACAATCTTTCCAGAAAAATTCAGTGGACTACAACGCTCTCCCATCAAGATTACTTTCCTCCAAACTGCTTCATCACTAGTATCATGATCGTAATGGGAAGGGACATTGTCGACTCCAGCATCTTCTACTTTCCGCCAAGAAACCATCTTGGCCAAGGCAACAGCTTTGCTACCAATCTTGCTATTTAACTTGGAAACGAGCTTTGTATCTCTTGACTGCAGCTGGGACTAGGAGGCTATCCCTTCCTTGTTCCTCTTTAATGATTTTTTCTTGTTGATAGAAAGACAAAGAAATGTGATGATGGAAAACATAGAGAAAACTGTGATTAATGAGGCGGAAATGAAATGTAAGGGGTGTTGATAGAAGTGGGCTAGAACCAAGGGTGGCGAGCTTGAAACAGGCCTTATCATGGCTACAAGAGTTAAGCTAGAGCTAGCTAGTGGTACATGAAGAATAGAAGTGACGATCCCGTTAAATTAATTTCTATGGGGCATGCATGAGCTAGCTAGCTCTTCAACGATGCTAAAAGTTAAATGCGAGTATCCTTTTGATGCTGCTGGAAGGCAAAATTATATGTTTTATGGTATTGAGTCGTTATATGCGCGCTGGCGTAGCATTCTTTTGTTGGTCGAGTACCAAACAGGGGACAGGAGTTTCATCATGTCACTTGACCTAAGAAAAACATTGAAGAAACTATTGGCCTTGATAGTTGTACCAATAGCTAGCGTTAGGTCTATTGCTTATTTTTCAAGAGACTCTTGTAGTTTCCTTGCTTTGAATACCAAGATAGGTATTGGAGTTCGCTATAGCTTCTATGCAAAACCATAAGCTTAGTAAAATTAATTAAGGGTTTCAAGCTTACCTCTTTATATAATTACATATGGTAGATCATCTGCATGCTGCATCACATGAGATTTGTTCTATATAGTAATGAAGCTACAAACCAAGAGCTACTTCGTACGTACAAAACAAACTTAGTCCGGATCATTCTTTAAAGGGAAAATTTCGCAAACAGTACACCAAGTAAAAGCCACTAATAATTCTTATACATAAAGTTCCAAACCAAACATTTCGGTACACGAAATCTGAAACTCGACCCACTATCAGTACACGACGTCAATTTTTGACACCAAAAAATCCATTATGCCCTCAGTTCTTTTTTTTTTAATAAATTTTTTTTTCTGTTATTTTTTTTTCCTTCGTTTTTTCTGTTATTTTTTTCTATTATTTTTTTTCCTTCGTTTTTTCTGTTATTTTTTTTTCCTTCATTTTTTCTGTTATTTTTTTCTATTACTTTTTTTCTGTTATTTTTTTTTTCCTTCGTTTTTTCTGTTATTTTTTTCTATTATTTTTTTCCTTCATTTTTTCCGTTATTTTTTTCTATTATTTTTTTCCTTAATTTTTTCTGTTATTTTTTTTTCTTCCATCGTTTTTTTTTCCTTCATTTTTATCTCTTTCTTTCTTTTCACATGACTAAATATTGGCTGAGTTACAAATATAAGTTGTAGGACCATAAATCTCACCAATTGGAGGGCAAGGTCGGCGTTGGAAGCGAGGGAGTGAGCGTGGAGGTGAGGAAGGCGGCGTTGGAAGCGAGGGAGTGAGCCCGGAAGAAGGAAGAAGAAAGAGATAAAAACGAAGGAAAAAAAAATAACAGAAAAAACGAAGGAAAAAAAATAATAGAAAAAAAATAACAGAAAAAACGAAAGAAAAAAAAATAACTGAAAAAAAATTAACAAAAAAAAAGAAGGAAAAAAAATAATAGAAAAAAATAACAGAAAAAACCAAGGAAAAAAAAATAACAGAAAAAAAATAATAGAAAAAAATAACAGAAAAAAAAAATTATTAAAAAAAAAAAACTGAGGCCATAATGGACATTTTGGTGTCAAAAATTGACGTCGTGTACTGATAGTGGGTCGAGTTTCAGATTTCGTGTACCGAAATGTTTGGTTTGGAACTTTATGTATAAGAATTATTAGTGGCCTTTACTTGGTGTACTGTTTGCGAAATTTTCCCTTCTTTAAAATGCAGAGTAGGTGACCATATATATTCAGTTTAGGTGGGCAATCTCTTATCAATTTGATACCACTTTTCGTAACATCAGTGTACTTCATCAAATCAGCCACATCAAAGTATCACAAAGTTGTAGAATTTAAGCTAAGAATATGACATGAAACAATATATTTATCTAACAAAAACAGAAATGATATGCATATATAATAAGCTGAATAAATCAACGCACCCCTTAAAGGTACACAATGTTGATTTGAAATAAAATGATATGTGTGTGTCTATATATATATATATATCTTTTTCTGCTAAGGAGGTCCTTAGATATTAATATCTAAGAATTTCCTTGATAAACCCACTTTTCGATACATTAACGATCATCAATTTGGCTCAAAAGTTGCATAAGTAATCTATAAATTAAAATATAACACTTCTAGTGAGTGAGCCCTTTTTTGGCCATTTTTAGGGATTCTTTATGGGACTCACTTTTGGATCACATTTCATCATTTCGACTATTTAGTTTTGAGGCCCTAATGTGTAGATCATTTCTGTAAATTTTCAGCCAAAACAATGATCATTAATGTATTTATAATCGTGATTTACGTTTCTAAACATGAACTATTCAGATTCGTTATGTTTTGCTGAGACCTAGTTTGGGCTAACAAATAGTCTCTTTTTGTTGGTGATGATGCACGAGCATGCCAACACCGTGGGTCTGATCGTCGGGGCGTCCCTTGACCTGACTTCTTCTTCAAACGTTATGGACGAGGAGAGCACCAACCTCGTCACAAGGTTCTTTTCTATACCATAACAGAATAAGGATTTTTGTTGTGATCTTCTCCGTCACCGAATTGATACTTAGTTTTGTAGACTAAGTAGAGCAATCACCGGGAAGTAGGAGAAAGCACAGGGTTTTGCTAAAGTGTGACTTTAGCTTCGCTGGTTTGCTGGGGAGTAACCCTAACTTCGCTGATTCAACTGACGTTGAGGGTAGGTTGCTCCAGAGAGACTTTGGATAATTTGTGTGATTAGTTGATTGAGAGGTTGTCTGTTGTTGTCCCTTGAAACCTGGCATATATACCTAGGGTTTTGGTAATTCCTTACCGTAGAAAGATTATTGAATGAAGATTCCTAATTGGTCTCTGCTACTTGAATCCTACAAGGGCTTGTTTTTGGCCATAGTAGAATTATTTTTGGGCCGCAGGTATCGGCCTGCTATGCTAAATTATCTTTAGGATATTGCCAAAATTACTTTTGGGCTCAAACATTGCCCCTCAGGCCTCGAGATCAGGCCCATCAAATATTGTAACTGATCGAAGTGGACTTAAGCGACATGATTTATGATAGAAACGAGGCCATTAATGAGGGTTAGCAACTGTATAACTACAAAACGTCTTTTTGTTACATCGTTTCCCTCATAAAATTCTCTATTTAAATCTCAACGCGAGTGTCTAGGTTACAGTCACTTCAGAAACTCTTTTTAGTCTCTCTAAACCCAGAACCTTTTACCATCACCAAAATCCTTCATCTCCATTAGAAACTAAAAAATGGCTCCAAAGAAGGCAACATCGATCAAGAAGAGAATCTTACTGATAAGATCGCCCACACATAGGGCACGAAGGTGGGTGCTCTGGGAATGGGTAGTTCGTGAGTGGAGAGGCCTTTTCTTACCGTCTTTGGTGATCATCATGCCGGGCTGGGTCCTACTCCTCAGATCCCCTTCCCGGGTGAGGTTATTGCTCACTACAACCTTCCCGTTCGCCGCCCCATCCAAGTCCTTGGCCGCACTCCCGGGGATTTTTCCAGTTAGGTCAAGAACCACCACAAGGTCCGGGTATGCTTTTGGCCTGCCATCAACGACGATGAACTAGCCTGGTTCCACTAAATTAGATAGGGATCTGGATTGTTGGAATGATGTGGGGATCACTAAGACCATCGATCTCTATTTCAATCTTCCATCCATTGTCAACCGGGCTCCTCTGGCCAGCGTTCTCTGCCTCTGGAATACCTCCAGCAACACTTTCGACTTTTGGTTTGGCCAAATAGGAGTCACGCTCCTCAACATTCTCACCATCACCGGGCTGCCCATCGACTTTGAGCTTTACGTGCATGGATCAAATTTGATGGTGCCCCTTTTCCTGAGCGAATGGATCAAGACACTCGCAACGCACACAACAAGTCCTACCAACCATGGCGCAATCATTACCGCGGCTAAAAACGGAGCGAGTGGAGGTATCGCCTTCCTTGTGTACTGGCTTTGTAAGTTCATTTTCTGTACTTTTTCAAATAAGTCCACTGGTAGTTGGACTTCTTTGGCTACTGCCTATACAATGGCCACCGCATTGACCTCGGGCAACCAGTTATGAGCTCACTTTATCAAGCCCTTTATCAAGCCACCATGCACCCTTTCGAGACTAGCATTTCTGGCCCCCTTTGGATTCTAGATTTCTGGCTGCAAATCTACTTTGAGAAGTTTCGCAGGCTAGAACTTCCTCATGTCCTTGACAATTTAGTTTTAGGGTGCTGGCTTTGCCGGGTGGAAGATACACATGTCCCCTATACTCTGAATGTTACTCCTACCTCTACCTTATGCATGAGATGCACATGGTAGACCTAGTATTAGATAGAAGATTTCCACCTCCTCTATAGAATGGGTTCCTACCCCAAGGCCAAGGACATAGTGACAGGGCTCTCTTGGCCTTTCGCCGTGCCATCTCTTGCTTTGACCTAAGACTGGCCGCGGACGAGTTGAGCTATGAGCTTTACGCTCCCAATCACTTCGCTTGCCAGTTTGGACTAGTCCAAATGGTGCCCTTCCCCCTCTATGATTCCATCAATTTCTACACCTCTTGGCGAAGGGTTGGTACTCGGTCCGGCGTTATCAGACCCCAAAGTGTGCTTGTCTTGATGGACCTACTCCCCTAAGTTAATGAGTTGGGACTCATGGTCTGCGAGTACTACGATGACTAGTGGAGGAAGGTATCTGTCAACTGCTGGGCTCTTCCTAATGACGAGGTATTTGCCCTAATCTTTCGCTCTCTTGCCAACCTTGGCGAGGAAGACCGGCAAGTACTCACTCGATTTCTTGCTCGCGGGGCGCGAACCACGTAACTTGCACTAGTGATTTGCTATGAGCCTCCCCCAGTGGTAAGTCTCCTAATTTATCTCGTTGTTTTTTGAGTGTTTTACTTGCACAATTGTGACTTTAACCATTGCCTCTACAGCGAATTGGCGCCAGGAGCAGAGGTGTACCCCTACTGCCTGGCGCTAGACAGAAAGCCGTTGTGGAGGAGCCTACCGGCGAGGAATCATCCAATGATGATGATCCTGTTAATGAGGTAAAGTTTTACGCTTTACGCAAACCTTAGAATTTTAGTCTTTCGATTTTCGAATTATGATTGATTCTCCTCGCAGGCCGATGCCTCTCAAGCCCGGAAAAGAAGCCGGCTTGACCCCACTAGTGAGAGTTGGGAGGATGATGCCCCAGCTGATTTGCGATTGGTGAGTCCAAACTTGTAATCTGCTATATTTGTTAAATCGCCTTTATTTCGATAAATCTTGACTCGTTTTGCTGAACATATTTGCCGGAAAACTACTGGCTCATCAAGTCAAGGCGGGGTTGGGACCTCTTACGTTCTGGAAGAGATGGCCTATTCACAGGCCCAAATAATTCCAGGGTAGAGGGTAACCTTTGGGCAACCTTTATTCTCATAACCAATCCCACTTGTGCTGGCAGGTCCGCCTTTTAGGCACAATCAGCAAGTGAACGAGGATGAGAAACAATTCCCCAAGGCCACTGAGTCAGGCCAAGCTAAGTTCAAGAGCAAGTGGAAGAAAAAGTTCAGAGCGAACTAGTTGAGGCTGGCAAGCATCAAACAATTTAGGTAAATTTCGCTTGTCCACTTCTCTGGTACATATTCTACATCCTTTGATATCATTTAGACTTGACATTACTCTTCCAAGACCAGAGCCATGTTCGCACTGAAGTAGTGGCCCTTAATGCTGAAGGTGTTATCGGTGAAGGCCATCCTGACCTAGACTTGGTGGATGAGGTGATCAGCGATCATGCCCCCTAGTAAATGAAGCAGAGGCTGAGGTTGGCCAAGATCAGGTGGTTGAGGAAGCAATTGCCATTCAGCATCCAGTGGCTCTGGTCGTTGAGCAAGTTGCTCAACCTCAGGCCTCTCCTGCTGGGCCTTCTAAGCTAGAGAGGCTAGCCCAAATCATTTAAATAACGCCTTCTGGGGCTGTTGAAGAAGGCAAGGAGGTCCTTCGCGAGCTCTTGGGTCATAACTTGCTGGAGGCTAGAGCTCTCGTGTGAGCCTGTGAAGTTTTTCTGGTGCTTCGTCGAGATGCTGCAGTTAGCAAGGTTCAACTTTGCGCAATTGAAGACATGTTGGGGGCCCTCCCTGGCCTTTGCGAGCAATGAGAGGCCTCTGTGTTGCAAGCTAATGCTACTGAACTTCAACATCAAAGTTGTTAGGTCCATAATTACTAAGTAATTATTCCCCTAATCTTGCACTTTTGCTTAACCTTTGTGTTTATTTATATATATTTATTATGTTTTCCTTATCATGCTAGGAAATGATGGAGAAGCTTGGAAAAGCACTAAAAAGTCAATCTTAGGATATTTTCCTACTCCGGCTAGGAGAAACCGAGCTAGGCAACGGCAGGAGGAGTGGTAGACTGACCAAATGAACTCCGAATGAGTTAAAACTTTGCAGATCCATTCTAGACATCCTAAGGATCATTTGTTATGAATAGTGTAAGAGCTACTTAGGAGTGGAAGGCCTTCAAAATATCGGTCCAATTTTCTGCACTAGAAGATGAAAACTGTAAAACCGGACCTGTAAGGATTCCGGCAGCATTTTCTGCCAAACCACGGTGAACTAAACTCTGAAATTTTACCATGATGATCTACACTCATGAAAGATCATTTGGTATGAAGAAGTCAAAGGCCAATTCGGAAGTGTTGGTGGAGATCTAAGTAAGGGAAGAAAGAAGAAGAAAGTGCGAAAATGGACAAAAAAGGGTCAACGGTGGTCAACACCGGATTATGGACATTTCCGGCTGAGTTGGCCGGCCGAGAACATGTGTGGAGGACAAGAAAGAGCTGACTAGGGTTAGAGACTTTAGGTGGGAAGATTTTAGGTCTAGTTTATTTTGAAATTCAAAATTTGAAAGATGACAAGTGGTCTCATTCTTACACCTTACACATTTGTCTCCCATTTATTACCTTGTTCCCTTACACAATGACCCTTCTACCCTTACTTTTTCTCCTCCACCAAAATATCCATTGGCTTTCTAGGTCATTTCTATGTGGAGTTAAGGGGATGTATTGTATTTGGATTTGTGCAGACTTTTTTTAAATGACAGACTTTTTGAAAAGTCTACAGACTCTTTAAAAAGTTGATAGACTGCTATTGATTTCTTAAAACCATTGATTTCTTAAAACCATTGATTTTAGCAACAGACTTTTTATTGTTTCTTGAAAATCTATATACTTTATTATGAATGACTTCTATAGATTTTCTAGTAAATAAAAACAAAAAACACAACCAATGCAGTCCAAATGCAAAACAAGATAATTACTCGTTGCCTCTTCAATGGTCAAGTATCTTCTAGTAGAATTTGACTGAAATGAATGATTATTACTCTGTCTAGCTAGTTTGTTCTCATTTTTAATCTCTCAATCAACTTAAAGATACAATATAGATCACTTGATGTTTATGGTTAATTGTTCTCATCAATTTTGTTTTCACCTATTAACATATATCATAAAAATATTGACCAATGTCTTGATCTATAATAAATCAATCAAAATTCAATTGTTCAAGCTTTCCTTGAACCATGATAGAAATTCAAATCGATGAGAATAATTAATAAGACAAAACCCAGTATTTCATAGCAACACTATTCAAGATTTTTACATGAATATAAATGAACTCCAAATGAGTTGAAAATTTCCAAATTCATTCTAAACATCCTAAGGATCATTTCTTAGGAAGAGATCAAGAGCTAGTTCGGAGTGGAAGGACTTCAAAAGATCGGTGCAAGTTTCTGCACTAGAAGACAAAAACTGCAAAACCGGACCAGTACGGATTCCGGCAGCATTTTCGGGAAAAGCACTGCGAATTAAGCTCTTAAATTTTACTAGGATGATCTTTACTCATGGAGGAACATTTTGTATGAAGAACTCAAAGGTCAAGACCGAACTCTCGGTGGAGATTCAATTGAAGGAAGAAAGGAGAAGAAAGTGCGCAAACGGACAAAAAATGGGTCAACGGTGGTCAACGCCAGATTCCGGACATTTCCGGCCAAGTTGGCCGGCCGAGAACATGTGTGGAGGACAAGAAAGAGCTGACTAGGGTTAGAGACTTTAGGTGGGAAGACTTTAGGTCTAGGTTATTTTGAAATTTAAAATTTGAAAGATGACAAGTGGTCCCATTCTTACACCTTACACCTTTGTCTCCTATTTATTACCTTGTTCCCCTACACAATGAGCCTTCTACCCTTACTTTTTCTCCTCCACCAAAATATCAATGGGCTTTCTAATTCATTTCTATATGGAGTCAAAGACTAGATCCATAATTTGTGATTACACATTTCTCAATCACATCTAGCCTTTCATTCCTTTTGATCTCCACCCTTAATTTGGATTGCCTTGGCCTTTAAATTGCCCTTCCTCTCTCCCAAAACCGTGCACCCCCTTAGATCTCTCATTTTGGAGCATCAAAATCTCTCTTTTCTCTAGTTTTAGGTTAGTTTTACATACCTTGTACATAGTTCTTTGAGTTTTGTGTAAGAGAAAGGTGTGTAGCCACTTGGGTTTCATCAAAACTGAATTTTCTACACACTTTGATCAATCACTTCTCTTGTTAATTTCTCACACATTCAAGCCTTGTTCTTACTTTGTTCTTGAGAGTTTGTGGATTTGTATAGTGATTTGGGTTCTAGAAACCGAAATCCCTATACTTTGAAGCATTTCTCTTCTCATATAGCATCTAGGAGGCAAGGGAGACATCTTGTGCTTTTGGTTTGGCTCCAAAAAAAGTCAAACCCATGGGTATATCAATTGTTCTCCACTCTTTGCTCTCTTTTATTTGTTATTTATGATGTTTATGGCTTTTAGTTGTGTAAATATGAGTTGTGAGTAGTTGAATTTGGTAAGCCCTAGCCAAACTTGTGCACAAAACAATGTAATCTTTATGTTCTTTGATGTTTATGCATGTTTTGAATCTTTTGGCTACTATACTTTCATGTATCCTAAGTGTGTTTATAGATTTATCACCTAGAAGCATGCTTTAGAAAATTAATGAATCGGAAACATGAAGTTGATAAACTCTTGATTCCGTGAGCATGTGTAGCTAAATCGGTGGTGGCTTAGCTTATTCCTATGGGAAGAACTAAGTTGCTTGAATTTCTTACCTTGAAATTAAAGAAAGATGTTGTGAGTTTAGGTTCCGGAAGAATTTAGGCTATGGCACCATAGGCCATTTAGGATCCGGAAGATTTGAATGGTATAAAGGTTGTGTAATTTAGCTTTGCTTCAAAAGAGATTGTTAAATTGCATGACTAGTTGGTTTCTTGGTAGCTTCACCAAAGCACTAAGGGAAAATTTATCAAAGCATGTTGTTACATTAATTTGGGGTTACATTATGTGCGTGAGTAAGGTTAGGTGTGATGCCTAAGTCTCTATTTCTCTCTTACATCAAAGTCTCTATTTTTATTTGCTTACTTTATTTTTGTGCAACCTAATTTACTTCATAATAATTAAAATCAACAAAGCCGATTCACCACTTTACCATTGTAAATATCATTATTGATAGTTTTGGCTTCCAAAGGGCCGAGACTATTAATTTGTAAAAAGATAAACTCACATGTGTTTTCTAGGTTTTATTTTCGCGGTAATCTAGCTTAGGGTATAGTTACTCAATCCCTTGGATACGATACTATTACTTTTTCCCTTTACTAAAACTTGACCTCCTAATCTTGGGAGTAGGTAATATCACACAAATTTGCACATATTTTCATACTCGTGATGCACCCAACAGTCTACCAACATATCTGCTACGGGCATGGGGTAAACGTCTTTGTGTGTGGCATTATTGAGGTCTCTGTAGTCAACCCAGACTCTCATCTTGCCATTCTTTTTGCGAACTGGTACAATGTTGGACATCCACTGATTGTACTTGACCACCTTGATGATTCCTAACTTGTGCATCTTCTCAACTTCCTCTTTGACCAAGACTTGAGTCTCAGAGTTCATTCGCCGAGGTTCTTGCTTCACATGCCTCTTGTCTGGCATAATTGGTAGCTTAATTATGGCATACCTAATCTGTTGACAGGTCTGGCAAGTCTTCATATTTCTCTGCAAAGCAATATTTGAATTCCTGCAACAAGTTAATGAGCCTCTGTTTCTCGCCAGGCTCTAAATTTGGTTCATTGCCACTTCCATTGGCTCAGCTTCTGTTCCCAAGTTCACTTTCTCAGTAAGGTCTCTGACCTTAGGTGGAGTATCATCCAATGCAGCAGGAGCTAGCTGGATTGGTTCTTCGTCGTCTTCGGGGTCAGAGAGCTCTTCATTAACATACTCTATTGTGGCCACTCGATCATAGGCCTCTTTCTCAACCAAGTATGAAGATAATCTATCAAACAAGGATTGAAAGGCCTCTAATTCTTCCTCTGGAAGGAAGAAATCCATTAATTGGCCTTGGGTTGGGGCACAACGTGGCCGGGCCTCTCTAGGTCCTCTTTGGCTAATGTTAGCCCCCACTGTGCCAAATCGTAGGCCGTCATCCCTATGGGGCGGCTCTTGTTGTCGATGCCACTAACCTGTACAGGAGTGATTGACTCCAAGTAGTACCTGACATCTATTGAGTTAGGGGAGAAAGGGAAAGGTCTAGGATCAGCCTTGATTACCTTTGCCTTGTCTGTGACCCTATTCCACATTATCAACTCCAGGTGAAGGGTGGAAGGAACACAATAGCTCCTGTGGATCTAGTCTCTACCTAGAATCGTGCTGTAAGTAGCGTAGCAATCAGTCATAAAAAAGGCGTAAACACCTTAAGCGGAGCCAACCTTAATTTGCAGGAAAAACAACCCTAAAGTTTTCGTCATTGTCCCTGCAAAGTTCTTGATTGTGAGAGATGTGGACTAGATCTTCGTCTTCTTCATACCCAACAAGGTCATGGTTCACAAAGTGATAACGTTGACCGCTGTGCCGGTATCTACCATAATCTTGCTGATTTTGACGCCATGCATCTCAGCTGTAATGTACAGAGGTCTCATGTGCTGCACCATTGCCGGAGTTGGCCTGGAAAAGCTCGTGAAGAAACCGCGACTGTTGGTGTCTTCAGTCTCGAGGAAGACAACTTCCTTCACTGGTGCAGAAGCTGCTGAGGTAATCTCGAGCGCCTTCTCACTCATTTCCTCTCTCTCTAGAGCTTGACACTTTTACCCTATAATCGGTAGTGCATACTTTGCGGGTGGCACATTTACCATGTTGCAGGTGGTGTCCACTACCTCCTCTTCCTCCATGTCGTCTTCAAGGTTCTGCTTAGGCTCATCCACTGTGATGTTCAAATCAGGTTCTTCGCTAAACTTCTTGCCAACATAAGCTACCAAGGACTCCTCTTCCATGGGAACCATGGTCTGGTTTGGCTTGAGAGTCTCAGGGGTGCGCTCCATTTGCAGTAGGTCCTCCCTCTGCTCTGATGCCGAAGTATCTTCTGAGGTTTGAACTGCTATACTTTGGCTCTTCTTGGGTCTCCACTGTAGGCTCTAGCATTGCTACCCTTGCCCCCTAGTCTCTCAAAAATTGAGGGTTTTGGGTCTGATTCCTCACAAAACAACCTGCGTCGGACGCTAGGCTTTCTCGCCAACGAGGTTTCCTTCTTCGCGGCTGGTGGGGGTGTTGTCTTCCTACCCTCAGAGATTCAGTAAAACACGCTGGGTTTAGGGATCCGAGGTGCAGGCTTCGGGCACTTCTCATAAGCCTTAGGATCAACCAGCGGTTTTTTCGTTAAGGAGTCCATCTGCCTCTAGTATTGCACCGGGGATTTGGTTACTGAGAAGACTTGATCTAACCTTGATCCAGAGCTTCCAAGGTGTATTTCGCCTCTCCAAACCAACACTGGAGCTTTCTCTTCCGAGAAGGGCTAATCTCCCCAGCTTTGCCTAGTTGTCTCCTTGGTATACCACTGACCTTCCTTTATTTTGGAAGTGGAAGCTGGTGGGATATAAAGCTTGGTAAGGATGTCTCCTTGTTTACCCTTATGCTCTGGCTCTTCCTTATCCTTTTCGCTGCCCTCAACCTCTTGAACAGGTTAGAATCCTTAGGAGAGCTAGACTCCGCTTGCTTGCTTTTCTCCTTGGGACTGAAAGGTCGGAAATTCTTAGAGAGCGAGTGACAGGACCCACCCCGGATTTCACCCTGAAATCCGAAGTGGCCCTGCGGGGCCCACCTTAGAAGAAATTCGACCAAAAATTTGGCGGAACTTCCCCTAAAATGGGCTACCCAAAACCTGTAGAAAGCATTTACACTTCTAAATCAAATCATCCTTATACTTCTAGAGCCACCCTGCTCCCCAACTCAACACCAATCTCCAATTCACAAAACACAAACCTCAACTTGAAAAACATAAATCCCATAGGTAATCAGAGCAATTCTAATAGAAAGGTAAATAAGGACAACCTAACTCAAAGGCAACCGCGGAAGCTAGGCTGTTGACTATGCCTCAACTCCAATGTACGCCCGACCTCAACTAATTTCGCCTGCAAACTGGGCATTTGAAACCGAAGGGCCCAGGGGAAAGTAATTGAAAAACACGTTAGCGTGAGTGGACAAAAATAAATAATTTAATATGAATAAACCAAAATAAAACTTTATACTTTCCCACATTTTTCGATATATAAAAAAATCCGGATGCATGCAACATTTATAAAACACTTAAGAAAATAACCCGAAAAACGTTGAACTCCAGAAAACCGACTAGCCCCGCTAGTCACAACAACAGAGTAAAAGATTGAAATTTCAATACTCGAAAATATAAGTCCAGCCCCGCTGGTTAAGAAACTCAGACTAGTCCCCGCTAGTCAAAAATAGTATAAGTAGGGGAAGATGATAGCCATACGAATAAGCCACGCAGGCTTGGTTGGGTGATAGCCTCCCAGGCTAAAGAACTCCCATAACTCCCGTAATATACCCTTACGCCACTAAGTGTAGCGATAGGATACTGGGCTACAGAATTACTGTCACAGAGACAGTAACCTGCGCCACAAAGGCGGAAGGGCTACGGTGATCCCATCACCGCGCCACAAAGGCGGAAAATCAATGCTAGCATGATAAAATCACCCCTCAGTATGGCACAGGGAAACATAACCGAAAATCCAGTAAATCCAAAATACATAAGGCTTCCCCCATCTCTCGTAAAAGAATTTCCAACGACGTGTCCCACACGCCAAGATAATCTCAAGTTCAAAATAAATAGGAGAGAAAATAATAATAAAACATAATCTCCATGAATCGAAACAAAACCAATTCCAAGTTCATCATCAAGGCACTCCCAATGCCAAAGCCGAAAGTCGATAACTAAACAAGAAATATAACTCCATCGAAATCCCATTTCGAAAATCCTTTAAAAGTCTCAAATCGACGAATAGAAATATAATAAAAAAAAAAAAGTATAATTCCGGAAATCACCTCGGAAATAAATAATTCGTCAAATAATAATCAATCTCTGAAAATAAATCATATGCTCGAAATGTAATATGATAAATAATTAGAGCATTACTTCAAGAAATAAATGCATGCATCAATTCTTAAAAACAAAAGTCCACTCACAGTACTATTCCGACGGTCACGTATACGAGTTCCTTTATCGAGCCAGAGCCCGGTACGACATCCTGTACACGATTATATTCCATGAATAATTATTCAACAATTTAATATGATTCCTAAAATCAATTCCTCATAATTACATCTCCACTTCTTCTCGGATGCAACCCAAATTATACTACTAATACCAATTCGTTAATTTAAAGGTTCCAAGGCAGAACCGAGAGATATCCGACGGCCGGATTCTCGTAATTCGATAATCGAAACCCTAAACTTCAAAAATTCATAATTAATTCCAAGCTTCTCCAAAATTCACCAAATTTCATATACAAGCTCTACAATATTTATAGGATTTAATGGGCTAAAAACTGGAATTAAAACACAGCCCAACACGCCTCCACGCGCCACCCACAGTGGCGGCGCGTGGGGCTCACGCGCCGGTGGCCACCACCTCCAATGGCCACCAAATTTGGACAGTAGCTTCTACTCAACAAACCCAACCAACTTCCTAACTACAACATCATCCAATTTTACCTTGAAACAGTCGAAACCGGCTGGTGAAGTTTTTCCAGAAAAACTCAAGAACCCTAGAATTTGAAATCGTTGATTCGACCTCCACACTGCAAATCGTGACTCAAGGCTAGGGGCAAAACAATCCTGGGCAAAAACCGAACCTTCGATGGTGATTTGGTGGTCGGGGACGGCCGGAAACGGTGGAATCGCCGGAAAGCTCAAACTGCCCCCGTGGACTTCCTTGCTTCGATTCGGGGTTTTCCGGCCAAATTGTTGAAAACCAAGGGCACCAGCGTGTTGAGGGGAAGGAGGCGACCCCGTGGTGGCCGGTTTTCCACCGGTTGATGGCCGGACGGCGGAAAGTCGAAGGGGAAAGCAAACCGCCCGAAGAGGAAAGAGGGAGAGATCGGGGGAGAGGAGAGAGGAAGGTAGGTTTCCGGATTTGGAAACCTACCACAGTAAAATTTCCAAATTTATATATTTTTTTTACCATGAACAGTAAATTTCTTAAATCACTCAAAACTTTCGCATACGAACTCCAATTTTTACGTACCACATATGCCCGCGCTCGGGTTAACGTCCTCTACAACTTTCATGCAGGAAATTTTCTCAAATTTTGGCCCGATCAAAAAGTCAACTTTTAGGGCCACTAAAAGTACTTAAACGACAGTAAAAGTGAAAATAACGGTCGTTTACCGTCCAACTAACTTGTAAATTGGTAATTTAAGATACGGGATGTTACAGCGAGCCCAGGTTAACTGGCAGGAACAAGCCAAAGCGAAGAGTTTTCTCAACCTCTTCATGTGACACTTTGATGCCACATTCTTCTTTGCATCGCGAACAAAGGACCACCGGCGAAGCCTCATTGATAGCCTTGGATTTTTTCTTCGCTGGTTGTTCCTTATCCTCCTCCTCTTGACCTTTAGTTGTGAGGTCAAGGGTTTGTCTTCACTGGCCCTTCTTGTTCTAGGTCACATCCACCATGTTAACCCCAGTATCTGGGAAGGGGTTTAAGTCAACCAAGGTTGCCGCGGTTATTGGCGATTCCAATTGGAGGCTGCCATTGTTCAATCAAACCTGGATCTGATCCTTCAAATTTACGCATTCAGCAGTATTATGGTTCCAAAAATTGTGAAACTTGCAATATTTCTTCCCTTTTAGCTGATCTGCTTTGGGGTAAAGACCAAAGTCAATCTTGACCATCTTCGCGGCTGTCATCTCGTCCAAGATCTCATGCACTTTGTTTGCATCATAAGTATAGGTCGTGAATTCAGGTTTGGTGAGCGCCACTGACTTGAGCTTAACAGGTTCCTTGCTGAGTTTCAGTTGCTTAAGTGCAGAGCCCTTCTTTCCTGATAGCTCATGGGCGGAGACTTCATCCTTCTCAACTTTTTCCTCTGGAGTCTCCTCCTCACTCTGATAGTAAGGATCAAAGATGGTTGGTTAATAGCTCAGAGCAGTCACTGTCCTGTTCTTTCCTTGGACATATGTCCCCTTAGAGGCATTTTTCCTTGCATCTGTTTCTCTGAGGAGGTGTTCAAAGCGAGCCACCTTTGTGATTAGCTCTCCCATGGAGTCGAACATGGTTCCATGCTGCTTCTTGTGTTGGCGTGGTTCTAAGCCTTTAATCGCCAACTTAACCAATTCCTTTTTAGGCAGCACCATATTCAACTTTGCCTTTTGAATATGGAAGCGCTGGAGGTAGGCTACAATAGATTTAGTTGGCTGTTGGGACATCTGAGTGAGACAAGCTAAGTCAATGTCTCTGAAAGTCTCCCTAAAGAGCTTCTGCATCGCAGGCCAATCAGTTATTGAGCCCGATTTCAGCTTGGAAAACCAAGTAAAGGCAGCCCTTGATAGCAAAGTGGCAAAGATTTTGCACTTCAGGCTATCATCATTCTGGTATTGGCCACATTGAACTCTAAACCTGGCCAAATGATTTGCAGCACTCTCAGTATCCTCCCCCGACAAAGTAGAGAATATGATATTCCTGTAACCCTTAGGATAGGGCACAAGATATGCTGGGGAAAGGGACCCTGGTAAACCGCATTGAGGTCCCGCCTCTGAGTGGCCGCCCTGATCATCTCCTCAACTTCATATCTTTTCATGTAATTTGGGTCAGGAAGGGAACGACCAATGCAGTCTGTTGAACCAATTGTGGGGAAGGCATCACTTGGGTAGCGACTTGCACACGCCATGTTCGAATGATATGCGGGCTAGATGAAGACTACAGGGTAGGAGTAGGAATAGACTGGTCTTTCACCAAAGCGATGATTCTGACCGAGTTACCAGCCTGGTCTAATCCATATTAATCATCAAGGAGTTCTTGGTAAAGGTTCTCCACTCCATCGCTGTCATATTGACAAAATTCGATCGGATCAGTTGAGGTGCCTCCACCAAACCTCAGGATTGTATCCTTTTTAGCGCCTAAAGGCGAAGGTTTCGCCTTGCCAATCACCAAAGTTTTTTCCTTGCTCTTGGATGAGGAAGGAGTAGGCCCTACAAAAGGTATCGCAACACTGCTGCTCCTGGTCTTGTCCCTCGCATTTGGAGGTACGTACTTCCCTACGCTGGTAGGCTCGATAGGATCAATTTTTACCTTCTTTAGCAGATCCCTCACATGGGCCAGCTCGTTATGCTACGAACCAACCTGGTTAGCCAGGATGGAATCCTCTTTGCGCAAATTCGCAAACTCGACTGTGATGCCCGTGGCCTACTGGGCATCTTGCTTGTTGATGAAGTTGAAGCTCTCCTGCATTTGCTGAAAATGAGCGTTCATCTGCTAGGAGCTGGCATCTTTGAATCTCTGGTTAGTGAGCGCCAACGACTGCATCTTTGAATGCCAACGACTTGCTGAGAATCTCCATCTGTTTTTCCATGTTGGTTTTCATGATAGCGATTTGCTCATCCAACGTAGCACCTTCTGGCACGGGAATGGGAACACACCCACCATAAGAGTGGCATGACAGGTGGCGATAACGTTGGTGGGAGCAGAAGCGTCAACAGCTTCATTAGGCCTGACAACAACATTCTTGCCCTTAGTAACAGGCTCTTTGGGGTGGTTTCCTCCCTATTCAGAACTCGACATCGTGGGTGACGACGGGTTAAGGGAAAACCTTGCACAAATCTGTTCTTCCAGAATACCACGATAAGGGGCACGAGAGTGTGGCCTGTAACTGGAGGTCTTGTTCTTTGAGCAGTTCAAGTAAACCCTTTGGTAAGGATTATTCCCTGGGCGTGCCAAAATGTTTGTTTACAACCTAGATTGGGCTAGCAAACAGTCTCTTTTTGCTGGTGATGATGTGCGAGTGTGCCAACACCGTGGATGTGATCGTTGGTGCGTCCCTTGACCTGACTTCTTCTTCAAACGCTATGGACGAGGAGAATACCAACCTCGTCACATGGTTCTTTTCTACGTCACTGCATCGATACTTAGTTTTGTAGACTAAGCAAACCAATCATCGGGAAGTAGGAGAAAGCACAGGGTTTTGCTAAAGCGTCACTTTAGCTTCGCTGGTTTGCTAGGGTGTAACCCTAGTTTCTCTGGTTTAACTGACGTTGAGGGTATGTTGCTCCAGACAGACTTTGGGTAATCTGTATGATTAGTTGATTAAGAGATTGTTTGTTGTTGTCCCTTGAAACCTAGTATATATACCTAGGGTTTCGTTAGTTCCTTACCATAGAAGGATTATTGAATGAAGATTCCTAATTGATCTCTGCTACTTGAATCCTACAACGGCTCGTTTTCCTCATGGACTCTGGAATAGGCGAAGTTGTAACCCAAAACCATAGTAGACTTATTTTTGGGCCGTAGGTATCGGCCCGCTATACTAAATCATCTTTAGGATATTGCCAAAATTACTTTTGGGCTCAAACATGTTAGATTCAATTCGTCCACTGATTTACTCCAGTTCAAGACCTTCACGATCATCAATTTAGCTGAAAATTTGAGTAAGTGATTTACACATTGGGACCTAAAATCTGAACGACAATTATTGAGATGCTGAAATATGATTTAAAAGTGAGTCCCACCAGGGATTCCTTAGTGGAAAGGGCCTCTCTCTTTCTCTCTCTCTCTCTCTATATATATAATATAATATAATATAATATTTAATTGCAAAATAAATTTTATCAGCTATCGTGCTTAGGGCTAGCCCCCAACCTAAACATGGCCACGAGAAGGCCGCCAACTATTGACCGTGCCGCCACTATCGCCGAACCCAGACCCGACCTCCACCTTGTGCTGAACCCACAAGTCTCTGCCATCTCCACAGATCAACCTCGACCCTGGATCCAAACGACCACATGTAGACCAAACCTCCAGGAGCTGAAGACGGATGTCGCCGCAACCACCATGATCCTCAAAACAGATCCAGTCGCCGCAACCACCATGATCCTCAAAACAGATCCAGTCGCCGCAACCACCATGATCCTCAAAACAGATCCAATCGCCGCAACCACCATGACCCTAAACCACCCCCAAAGCTTCGATACACCAAACGTAAGAGGGAAAAGAGAACAATAAGGTGATGGAGACCGCTAAGGTAACCGAAGAAAGGAGAAATCCCAAATCCACCGGCGAAAATTCTAGCAGTGCCCTACTCCTCTCTCTTGTGTTGAGAGAGTATTTCATTTTTTTTAACAATAGAAGTGTGTTATTTGGTCTTAATAGCCTGTTTCCAAAAGTGTCATTTTAAAAATTTACATTATCAATTAAGTCACCATATGTCTTTATTCCTCATAAAAATATCACTGCATTTTTACTTTTTATTATTTAGAAAAATTCTACTGCATCCAACAGTTATTGTTATTAATTGAAAACCTACTACCTATTGCCCAATTGTTTGCTAGTAGAAAACAATTGAAAAATAAGTGTGTTATTTTGTCTTAATAATATAGCAAATTGCCCAAAACAAAAATAATTGAAATGTAACAAAAGTAAGTGTGTTACTTTTTATTATTTAGAAAAATGACACTACATCCAAACAACTATTGTTATTAATTGAAATGTTACTACCAATCAATGAAAAAGCTACCAAATAACAAACAAACTACTTCAATGAACTGAAAAACTACTGTTCTTATTCATGAATATTACTGTCATTCATTGAAAAAGTCACTACCATTGTAATACCCCGGAAAATCCAAATTAAATTCCGTGGATTTTTAGAAATGATTTCACGATAGTAGGAGCGAGTACGAAGCTTGGAGAAGTGTGGAATTAGTTCGAACGATTTTATTTTCGAAAACGAACGTTTTTAGGGGGTCAACAAAGTTGACTTTTATACGTTCAAAATTTGGGAAAACTTCCTTCATGAAAGTTGTAGAGCTCGTCGATACGAGTTCGTGGACATGTGGAACGCAATATTCGGAGTTCGTATGAATAAGTTATGAACTTTTGAAATTTGGGAATTTTCTATAAATATCGAAAAAAAATCAGAAATTTCATTTAAGGACGAAACAATTTCTTTTTGCGGAACAGTCCCCCATTTTCTCCGTTCTCTCTCCTCTCCCACGCGGCCGACCCGACTGACCCGACCCGGACCCATCTTCGTCCTCCGGCGTCTTCCGGCCACGACCCGGCCCTCCTTGTGATCGCCGCAAGCCGCCCAGTCGCCTGGTGCCGCTGCCTTGCACCGCCGTTGCCCCCAGAGCTGGATCGAAGCGACCCCAGGCGGAGTAACCGACCCGACCGGATCTCAGCCGTGCCGGCGTTGCACGGGCCGATCCTCCCCATTTTCGTGATCTCCTCTTCCCCCTGATCATCCCCATATAGGCCTTGCTTGACGATTTGGAGTGTGGAGTGAAAGATCACGAGTTGAAGATTTCGACGTCCCTGATTCAATCTGGAATCTGATCAGACGCACGAGATTAATCCAACTTCAACGCTTGATCTAGGACGATCTAGGCCGAACCAGGCTTAGCTCCAGGTGATTGACGGTTTGAGTTGGTGGACGATTGTGGATCGTATTTTGAGCTGAATTGAAGACGCAGCGGGATTATCGAGGTGAGTAAACCTCACGTGGTTCATATTACGAACCCAATACAATTAATTGCTTTATTTTGTTGCAATCATATGAACTATTGTTGGTGTTACTAGACATTCCTGTGTGAATGTCTGTATATATATTATTACGTGAAATAATATGTATTGTTGGAGTTGTGTTGAGTTATTGTTGAGAAACAATATATTGTGAGAGATATTGAGTTTATTGTTGAGAAACAATATATTGTGAGAGGTGTTGAGTTTTATTGTTGAGGAACAATAAATTGTTGTGATCTGTGGAGATCACTAGGTCACGAGGTGACCATGGCATCTATTAGTGAATCACGCTCTCGTACCGGGCTGGTGGTTATTAATAGTATTAAATCGTAATCACGTCTGTGGCCGGACGAGTGGTTACGTTCAGTTAGAGCTCTAGTCTGTCTGCCAAATGTGGAGTGACCTTATGAGTGAAATTGAGAGTAACTCATAAGTGTCAATATATATATGGTAACCTTATGAGGGAAATTGAGAGTAACTCATAAGGGTCTATATATATATATGAGTCTGTCTACCAAATGTTGGGAAATCTTATGAGCGAATTTGAGAGTAACTCATAAGTGTCTATATATATATATGAGAGTGAGGGATCTTATGAGCTAAATTGAGAGTAACTCATAAGTGTCTACATATATATATGAGAGTGAGTGATCTTATGAGCTAAATTGAGAGTAACTCATAAGTGTCTATATATATATATGAGAGTGAGAAAGTAACGTGGGTTTGTGGTAGTCTTGAAATCTAATAAATCAACAGTTCTTTCTTGTTTACTCATACTGGCTGTAAAAAGCTTACCGGGTTTTGTGTTGTTGCAACTCCCGGTACACTATTCAAATTGTGTAGCGGGTAATCCTACAGGACAGGAGAACCAGGACGGTGATCGTGCGGTTAGAGCAATTGTTAGAGTTTTACAGCAATTGTAAGTTGTGAGGTGTGTTATGCTCATTTAGAGCTTTACAATATTGCTTGTGAGAGTGAATTGTAATAATGAACTCGAGGTTTCGAGATTTGGAGTTTGTGTACCTTGTGGTGAGATTATATTGAGAAAAAAATTCAGAACGTTTATTTGATTAAGTGGTTTAATTCATGTTTCGGATTTGAATTTATTATTCAAAATTCGGGGCGTGACAGTTTGGTATCAGAGCGTAAGGTGCATATTTGGTGATGTGTCAATACCTTCCGAGTGATGGCCCGTCTGCAGCGGATCCCCATCGTGTGCTCTTTGGTATTGGCTAAGTCATTGGGTATGCGTGAGTGTTGGGAGTTGTTTAGGCCGCTAGGTCGTTTAGGGAACGTGAATACCTTCCCTATAGTATTGACTTGGTTAATATGAATTTGTATTTGACTTATACTGTGTTTTAAGTGTTATACATGTATTAGCCAAGCATACTATACTCCTTAGGTGATGGATATTCGAAGGGGTTGTACTTAGAACCTTACAGTTGTCTTGTAGGTTCGTATGGGAATAAGTTCAGTGGCCGCGAGTTACAATCCTTGAGGAATAGGAACCTCTTGATTCAACTCTGTTAAGTCAACGAGGATTGTTTTATGGAAATGAGGTTCTTTTGATTGTTGAAGTGTTTGGTTGAAGGCATGGTGTGGACCTATGCTCGTCTGTAATGTGGATACGAGTATTAATCGATGGTAATTTTGCCTTTTTAAGTTGAATATACTAATGTTCTTGAATAGATTCTTGACTCATGTGGAGTTGTGAGTAGTGTTGCGGTTAGGGAAGGAATTATTGCGGTTACTTCTTCCTTGTGCTTGTAAGTTGTTAAGCAGGGTTTAAGGTGCGAGACAAGAATTTTATTTTGTGCTCGATGGTTAGAGATGAGAGACCATTGTTTTGGGTTGTCGTTGAGTACTATAATTCCTTCAGAATCAAGATTGTTGGTAGAATTGGAATTAGTAGTAGTTTTGGTGATTCTGAATTTGAATTGAGTTCGCGAGATGTGTCTTATATACGTGGTTGATGTTGCTTGCATCATTTTGGAACGATACGTTACGATTCACAAGGAAAACTGGATTTGAAATTTATTCATTTGAACACCATGGGTTGATGACCTGACCGTGACTTGTGAATATAGTTTTGTTCAAGTGAATGAAATTGAATTTTGTGGCCTTTGTGTGGTGAACTAGTTTTCTTAAGTTTTGGATCGTAGTATGGAGATGGGCTGCAGTGAATTTGAAGTTGTTGTGTGTTTTAAGTTTAAGTAGGCGGGACACTTAAAGTTTTGCAATGGAGTTGATTTTGGTGTAATTAATTGGGAGAGTTAGAATCAGTTCTTGTGAATGATGTTGGATGAGAGTGTGTGCCTTTGGTGATTGATTTTAGGTGTTATAGTTAAACGCAATTTCGGATATTGATTTTAGTGATTTTGTTAGGTATCCATAGTGGTTCAAGTGAATTACTATGTGATATGGAGTTTGATTTGATTTCTGAATCGCTAAATGTTAGGGATTGAATTGTGGTGAGTTTTTGTTGAAGCAATTGATAGATGGAATTATCGAGATTCTATAAGAGTTGTAAGAGTAACTCTAAAGACGTGGGTTTTTCCTAGCTAACTCAGGATGTGTTTAGCTTTATAAATCCCTAATCCTATCGATGAAATTGTTGTGTTTGGTTTGACTCAGAGGATACTAGCTAGACCTCGATGCGACTTAATTGATTGTTGGATTCTTTTTGAGTGATTGTTTTTATTGCATCATTATGAAAGATGTGTGCAGTAGAGTTGTTTATGGTTTTGAAAACAGTATTGGGTGACCAAGGTTCGATCCTTGGTGTTGTTGTTGGTTAAACAAACAGGAAAGAAAACATGCACACCATCTTATTGAGTTTATATTACAAAAAAAAAAGAAAAAAAAAAAAGAAAAAAAAAAGCGAGGACTATGCTATACTAAGCCTAGTCAGCAGCTCCGGATGGGTTGAGGCTGAGCTCAAGAGAAACGTTTGAACCACTGTTGTAACCGCCTGAGCCACCGAAATAGTAATCATGTGCACTACCTTCCTCGGAAGTAGTCTTCAGGTTACCAAAGACGTCCTCGCCGTGCACGGGGAACAGAGGAAGAGTTTGAACCTCCTGGTGATCTCCTCCTCGTTGTTGCAGGGATGGTTGTCCTCCTGTTGTGCCAAAAGAGTTGTACTAGTATTAGTGTTGAAGTGTGAGGAAGAATATGAAACAGAATTTAAATCAAGAAATCCTTCATTACCAGTAGAATAGGTGGAACCAAAGTTGAGATCAATGGATCTACCATCATCAGTAGAACTAGTGGACCCAAAATTGATGTCAATGGATCCACCAGCTGGCCCAAAATTGATGTCGATGGATCCACCAGCACCAGTAGAACCAGTGGACCCAAAATTGAGATCAATGGATCTACCAGTACCAAGAGAACTAGTTCTCATGGGCACTGGAGCAGCCTGATTACACCTATTCATCTGCTTCTCTCGAGCCCTGACGTTCTGGAACCAAAAGTAAATGTTCTTACCCTCAACATACCCATACTGGTTCAGCTGGAGACAGATCTCGTGAATCTGCTCTGTAGTTGGGCACTTAAATCCCTTGACATAGTAAAGATCCTTGAGGATTCTTATTTGTTCTGGAGTAGGAATCCACCTGGTACGGCTTCGCCAGAAATCCATGTTGGCACTACTTCCAGCTGCTTGGGTGTTTCCTCCCTCCTCTGTTGGTTGCTGTTGTTGTGGTTCCATTTGTTGCGGGGTTTGGAGCTCCATTAGTTGCAGAGTTCGTGGCTCTTGGGTCATGGGGTGAGAGGATGTGGAAATCGAGGAATACATGGTTTAGTGTTTGAGGGAGATTTTGTTAGAAGGATTGGAGTTGTTGAACTGGTGATTGGAGATCTGAGATTCTCAGAGGAAAGATGAGATCGAATCTTCAAATGGAAGAAAAGATCTGAGAAAGAAGGATTGAAGATTTGGAGGAAAAGATTGAAGATCTGAAAGTTCAGAGGAAAGATGGGATTGAATCAACTAGATGGGAGAGAAGATCAGAAGAGAAGGATTGAAATTGATGAAGAAAGGATTTGAGAAGAGAAAGGCTGAAGAGTTGAGAGAGAAAGGCTTGAGCTCGGAAGAAAATTTCTTTTCTTTTGGAGTGAACAGTTTTTCCCCAGAATGCACCTATTTATAGAACAAGGTGAGCAGATCTCCACCGTTGGATGAACGATCTCAGAATTTGAATCCACGCGTTGGATTAAAGTCGCCCCGAAACCCGGAAAAGCTGTTGGCGCGTGTTGAGCGTGTAAGGGGACAGGCCGAACCTCGAGACGCTGTGGCAGACAGCTTTAGCCGAAAGTGATTTGCTTTCCGTAAATCACGGAAGAGACGTGTCGTGGCACGTGGAGTGTACCGACAGTTTGTTGTTATTCTATCGCTTATGATAGAATAAATAAAAGAAGTTGCATGGATAGTAACGAGAGCAGCTGGTGCTCTAGTGGTTGAAGAGCAAGGCTCATGTACAAGAGGTCAGAGGTTCGAACCTTGCCTCTCGTTTATTTTTATTATGTTCGCTTATGACATAATAAGTAAAACATTTGTACACATTATATTAAGCACAGCTTGTGCTCCAGTGGTTGGTGGGCAAAGCCCTTGTGCAGCAGGTTAAGGTTTCGAACCTTGCCTCCCCCGTTATTTTATTTATGTCGCTTATGACATAATAAATATAACACGTGAGCATATATTAATGAAGGCAGCTCTTGCTTCAGTGGTTGGGAGCAAAACCTTCGTGTTTGAGGTCGGGAGTTCGAACCTTACCTCTTACAAATATTTTTGGATCTCGTATATGCTTGATATACGACGTATATACGGTATGTACGGTATACATACGTATATACGGTCTGTACGGTATGCATACGAATATACAGTTGTACGGTATGCATACGTATATACGATCTGTACGGTATGCATACGTATATACGGTATGTACAATTTCATACCGTAGCCGAGCTGGAAGTTGGTGGGCCGATTGGTAGGCCCAAATAGTAAGCCCAAATAGTAAGCCCAAATAGTAAGCCCGAATGGTAGGCCCAAATGGTAGACCCAAATGGTAAGCCCAATTGTTCGGCCCGAATAGTAGGCCCAAATGTTAAACCCAAAGTGGTTTGGGCCGGTTTGAAATGTGGATGGTCCGATTTCTTCAGGCCCAAATGGCCAGCCCTAGTGCTTAGCCCAAGGATTGAACAAGCCCAAGTCATCGTCACTGGGTGACATATTTTATTGGCGTGCTTTTGGGGATGATTTGTTTTGAGTGATGCATCTCTATTGTTGTGAAGAATGGTGCATGCTTGAGTTTTACTATAGAGATTTACCGTGATGCTAATTGAGTAGCGAAACACTTTGTGGGAGTGTTTACTGTGCTTGTATGCCAGTACAGAGTGAAGATCTATGTAAGGATCTATGAGATGATCCATGTGATGATTTTGTGTAATTGATGTGGAGTGATGTTGAGCAGTTGTGTTGTGCGTTTACGTTTGTGATGAAAGGATTTAGTGGCCATAGGAATGTATTTTTATACAAAGGGCTGAGGCTTTGTAGATTACTACAGATTTGGAAAAGATGGAGATTCTATAGTTAGGTCAACCTTAATCGAGAGGAATTGACTTACGCTCAAATTTCGGGACGAAATTTCTTTAAGGAGGGTAGACTGTAATACCCCGGAAAATCCAAATTAAATTCCGTGGATTTTTAGAAATGATTTCACGATAGTAGGAGCGAGTACGAAGCTTGGAGAAGTGTGGAATTAGTTCGAACGATTTTATTTTCGAAAACGAACGTTTTTAGGGGGTCAACAAAGTTGACTTTTATACGTTCAAAATTTGGGAAAACTTCCTTCATGAAAGTTGTAGAGCTCGTCGATACGAGTTCGTGGACATGTGGAACGCAATATTCGGAGTTCGTATGAATAAGTTATGAACTTTTGAAATTTGGGAATTTTCTATAAATATCGAAAAAAAATCAGAAATTTCATTTAAGGACGAAACAATTTCTTTTTGCGGAACAGTCCCCCATTTTCTCCGTTCTCTCTCCTCTCCCACGCGGCCGACCCGACTGACCCGACCCGGACCCATCTTCGTCCTCCGGCGTCTTCCGGCCACGACCCGGCCCTCCTTGTGATCGCCGCAAGCCGCCCAGTCGCCTGGTGCCGCTGCCTTGCACCGCCGTTGCCCCCAGAGCTGGATCGAAGCGACCCCAGGCGGAGTAACCGACCCGACCGGATCTCAGCCGTGCCGGCGTTGCACGGGCCGATCCTCCCCATTTTCGTGATCTCCTCTTCCCCCTGATCATCCCCATATAGGCCTTGCTTGACGATTTGGAGTGTGGAGTGAAAGATCACGAGTTGAAGATTTCGACGTCCCTGATTCAATCTGGAATCTGATCAGACGCACGAGATTAATCCAACTTCAACGCTTGATCTAGGACGATCTAGGCCGAACCAGGCTTAGCTCCAGGTGATTGACGGTTTGAGTTGGTGGACGATTGTGGATCGTATTTTGAGCTGAATTGAAGACGCAGCGGGATTATCGAGGTGAGTAAACCTCACGTGGTTCATATTACGAACCCAATACAATTAATTGCTTTATTTTGTTGCAATCATATGAACTATTGTTGGTGTTACTAGACATTCCTGTGTGAATGTCTGTATATATATTATTACGTGAAATAATATGTATTGTTGGAGTTGTGTTGAGTTATTGTTGAGAAACAATATATTGTGAGAGATATTGAGTTTATTGTTGAGAAACAATATATTGTGAGAGGTGTTGAGTTTTATTGTTGAGGAACAATAAATTGTTGTGATCTGTGGAGATTACTAGGTCACGAGGTGACCATGGCATCTATTAGTGAATCACGCTCTCGTACCGGGCTGGTGGTTATTAATAGTATTAAATCGTAATCACGTCTGTGGCCGGACGAGTGGTTACGTTCAGTTAGAGCTCTAGTCTGTCTGCCAAATGTGGAGTGACCTTATGAGTGAAATTGAGAGTAACTCATAAGTGTCAATATATATATGGTAACCTTATGAGGGAAATTGAGAGTAACTCATAAGGGTCTATATATATATATGAGTCTGTCTACCAAATGTTGGGAAATCTTATGAGCGAATTTGAGAGTAACTCATAAGTGTCTATATATATATATGAGAGTGAGGGATCTTATGAGCTAAATTGAGAGTAACTCATAAGTGTCTACATATATATATGAGAGTGAGTGATCTTATGAGCTAAATTGAGAGTAACTCATAAGTGTCTATATATATATATGAGAGTGAGAAAGTAACGTGGGTTTGTGGTAGTCTTGAAATCTAATAAATCAACAGTTCTTTCTTGTTTACTCATACTGGCTGTAAAAAGCTTACCGGGTTTTGTGTTGTTGCAACTCCCGGTACACTATTCAAATTGTGTAGCGGGTAATCCTACAGGACAGGAGAACCAGGACGGTGATCGTGCGGTTAGAGCAATTGTTAGAGTTTTACAGCAATTGTAAGTTGTGAGGTGTGTTATGCTCATTTAGAGCTTTACAATATTGCTTGTGAGAGTGAATTGTAATAATGAACTCGAGGTTTCGAGATTTGGAGTTTGTGTACCTTGTGGTGAGATTATATTGAGAAAAAAATTCAGAACGTTTATTTGATTAAGTGGTTTAATTCATGTTTCGGATTTGAATTTATTATTCAAAATTCGGGGCGTGACAACCATCACTTAAAAAGCTACTACCCCACAACGAAAAGCTATTGATGAAAAAGTGAAATGTTAGGTCATTCTCCAAAAAATCTACGGTCATTGACGATAATAGTTTGAAAAGCTATTGGCATCTTTCAAAAAACTAGTGTCAATGAACTATAAAGCTAATAGCAAATACTTACGAGTGACTTAATTATCCATTAATTTGCCATATATTTTTATCACTAAGTGTTAAAAAATGACAATATTCTCAAAATTTGCAATAGCTTTTCGATTTTTTGATAGTAGTTTTTTGGCTATTTGACTGTAGCGTTTTTGTTTATTGGCAGTATCTATTCTGTTCATTGGCAGAAAATTTTCAATTTATGAAAATAGCTGTTTTGACACATTTTTGTAAATAATAAAAATTAAAACGCTGTGGTATTTTGTATATATTGATATATCTTATATTTTAGTGGTGTAATGAGGGTAAAAAGGTTACGTGGTCTAACAAATATTGAATGGGCCGAGCGGGCGCCCATGGGCTTTTGGGCCCGTGGGCCAAATGATGACCCATATTGTGTACTTTGTGTTGTATTGAGTGTGACCTTGATGTGATTAGGTGATTGACGGGATTGTGTGAGTGGAGGTTTAATGATATTGTGCTTGTATCGGTTTGTGTGTGCAGACACACCGGGATAGTGAGGTGAGTAAATCTCACGACGTTTCGGTTGTTAAATTAGTTATGTTTTGATTTAGTAAATTTAATTGTTAGCATGTAAAATCCTATTTAGCAAAATAAATATTTGTTTTGAAATATATGAACTTGATCGTCAACAGTTCATGGGTAAGTTAAAATAATATTTTGTTATAAAATGATTTTCGAGTAGGGTAATTTGTAAAACTATTGTTGGTATTAGTGGCATCCCTGAGTGGATGACTACGTATATATATATATATATATATATCTTGGTAGAATTGTGTGTGTGTGTAGTTTACTATTGTTGTGCAATGTGATGTTGAGGAGAATAAATGATTTTTTGGAAAGAAAAGAGGTTTTGTCATCTTTGAGTTTTGAAAGAAGTAGGTATGATTTTAGTGATGGTTTTTAGTTGAGAAAACAATATTTAGGAAATGATTTTGTTATTGTTTTGAGGCTATTAGAGATAAGGAAACAATATTATGTGACAACCAGTGTGGTGATCTGTGTGATGATCTACGTGATAATTTTGTGTAAATGATGTGGGTTGTTGTTGAGTGATTAATGTTGAGATTGTTGATGTGGTGATTGGTGTGATGAGTAGATGAATGTGTATTGATTTCTAGTTTATTTCTGATATTAAATTGCTTGATTTTAATGTAATCTCCTGAACTAAACTTTACGCAGGGATTACTATGATTTTGAATTGATTGTTTTAATGTAATCTCCTGAACTAAATTCTACGTAGGGACTACTTTTTGAATTGATTGTTTTAATGTAATCTCCTTAACTAAACTTTATGCAAGGACAACTGTGTTTTTGAATTGGGAAAATTTCACAAACAGTACACCAAGTAAAGACCACTAATAATTCTTATACATAAAGTTCCAAACCAAACATTTCGGTACACGAAATCTGAAACTCGACCCACTATCAGTACACGACGTCAATTTTTGACACTAAAATGTCCATTATGCCCTCAGTTCTTATTTTTTTTAATAATTTTTTTTTCTGTTATTTTTTTTTTCCTTCGTTTTTATCTCTTTCTTCTTCCTTCTTCCGGGCTCACTCCCTGGCTTCCAACGCCGCCCTTGCCCTCCAATTGATATAGCCTTTTCATATGCAGCATTTTCCTCCTGCAATGTCACCTCTCTCAACTGGGCCTGTCCACAAGTACAAACAGGAACTATATCAACAAAGGAAACATAAAAAGGCACTGATCACCTACAACCATAAAACTCAACCAGGACCAAAAACAAGGAAAAATCCCTGAACTTTAACACAATTTGCAATAGCCACAGCTACACCACAATTGGTCTCGTAGAGAGAGAGAGAGAGAGAGAGAGAGAGTAGAGAGAGAAAGAGTGTGAGAGTTTTTAGAGTGAGAAGACGTGAGAGAGAGAGAGAAAAACAATGGAAAAATCTAACTCCTGCTTCAAAATCAAAGACCCAGATAGAGAAACCTCCTAATTCGAATTAAAAGCAACACGCCCAGATAAGAAAGATCCAAACTTTGAACAAGATATGCAACAATTCAGAGTTGTACACAAGAATCACAATCAAATTCAAAAACCCAGCTACTAAATTTAGAGCAGAACCTGTTCTCGGGTGGAGGAATGGGTGTTCAATTGGAGGGCAAGGGCGGTGTTGGAAGCGAGGGAGTGAGCGTGGAGGTGAGGAAGGCGGCGTTGGAAGCGAGGGAGTGAGCACGGAAGAAGGAAGAAGAAAGAGATAAAAACGAAGGAAAAAAAAAAACAGAAAAAACAAATTATTAAAAAAAAAAGAACTGAGGGCATAATTGATATTTTGGTGTCAAAAATTGACGTCGTGTACTGATAGTGGGTCGAGTTTCAGATTTCGTGTACTGAAATGTTTGGTTTGGAACTTTATGTATAAGAATTATTAGTGGCATTTACTTGGTGTACTGTTTGCGAAATTTTCCCTTTTGAATTTATTATTTTCATGTAATCTACTGAACTAAATTCTACGCAGGGATTGCTGCTTTTTGAATTGATTGTTTTAAGGGTTTTTTGCACCAACAGTGTCTGGAGACTTGGGTGACTGATAATATGATACCCGAATTTATAAAGTTATCAAAGTAATACCCAGACTCAATTTTTCGTATCTCTGTCGTATGGTCATTTTCCGTCACAGCGCCGTTAATCTTGACCACATGTGGCGCACATGAGTTGCAAAATGAGGGCAAAATAGAATTTTTAACTCTATCAAAATTGAAAATAAAAATTGAATAAATTATTATATATTGAAAATAAAAACTGAAGATCCCAATCGGTGGAGGGAGGTTACGGGACTTGAAATCTCATATTCGCTGAAATTTGGGAATTGGATCACGTCCGGACCAGGGTTTTCTGTTAAGAGAGAGAGTGACAGAGGAAATCACAGAGTGAAGTGAGAAGCTTTCATGAATTCCGACAAGTCGAAGTTGAACTCCGATGAGGAAGGGAAAGGGGTTTTCTTGTATGAACCCATGACGCCGGCTTCGAGTCTTTTGGAGAATAGTGAGGCAGCTACAGACCATAATGGGCGGCGGCGGGATCAAAGTCGGATTTTGAATGGAGTTCAAATTTGGGGCTGCACACCTGCACGGGACCTTCTTCCGATGTTTTGTTGCGGCAGGTTGGCAAAGGTGAGGCTGGGATCAAAGTTCTTGTTCGTTGATGTTTTTGTACACGTGATCCCGCGATCGAAGTTCTTGTTCACTGACCTTGGTTTGGATTAGATTGTCCGGATCTGAATTTAGGTAGGTGGGTGAGCGTGATTCAAGAGGCCTCCTGCTGGTCTCCCACCCCTCTATTCTCCCTCAGCCATATTCTGCACACAGAAAAGAAATGCTGAAAGGGCACCAAAATCACCCTCTTCCAAATTGAAGCTCAATCCCATCACCAATCTCTCTTCTCTCGAAAGCTCAAATGGGTTTGCTGGGTTTAAGAAGATGAACATGAATAGGCTCAAGAACATGAACAATTGCTGGGATTTCTTAGTTTTTTTTTTTTTTTTTGCTTTTTTATTGGATTTAAGAAGATGAACATGAAGAATTGCTAGGTTCAAATACTTATCTTGATTATTGTCACTGAGGTGGGACTAGTGGTGGATTTGAATGGGAAAGAAAATTGCAAGAGGTTGAATTTGATGGGAGATGAAATCAGAACAATGATAGGTAACTAATTTTGGATTTGATCTGTTTCAAGGAAGAGGATGATGAATAAGAGAGAGAAAATTTAACGAATTGAGTATTCTAAAAAAAACAAACAAACAAACAAAAGAAAAAAAATCAAATTGAGGGCAAATAAGTCTTTTTTGCCTCATTTAACGAGTCATGTGTGTCGCACGTGGTTAAATTGACGGTGCCGTGACGGAAAATAACCATAGGTACGACAGAGATATTAAAAATTGAGTCTGGGTATTACTTTGATAACTTTATAAGTTTGGGTATCATATTATCAGTCACCCAAGTCTCTAGACACTGTTGGTACAAAAAATTCTAATGTAATCTCCTGAGCTAAACTCTATGCAGGGATTACTACGATTTCTATTTATTGTTTTTAATGTGATCTCCTGAACTAAGTTTCTACGTACACAGGGATTACTGATTTTACTTAATTCATATTGTGAGTGCAATTGTGGTTTGAGATATGTAGTGAGTTGTAATGTCATAATTTTGACAAATGCTTTATGTTTAGAGGAAAGAAGTGTGATTTCGTGGGTGTGTCGTTGAGACTAAAAATGATTTGAGTTGTCACTGAGATGACAACTACTTTTGTTGAGACAAATGAAGGTTGGTTTTGTAGATTGTTGTGTTTTAAAATGTTTAAAACGTCACTTGAGTTTGATTGTTAGTTGAAGTATTGTGAAATTTGATGCATGAGTCGAGAGTCAGAGCATGTGGATTTTTAATATGAGTTAACTTACTTGAGCATGATATTGTAGGATGTGAAACTTGATGTTATTTTTCATGCTAATTGCATATCGATTTTGTTAGGTTGAGATGGTTTAAGCATGTGCTTCTGTTTGTTTGTTTTGAGTTACTCACACTGATGTGCTCATATTGTCATATATTTCTATGCCTCTTAATCTTGATATTTATGTTTAGTTCTCTTTATTTATGATTCATTTACATCTTTTAGTATTTTCGTAGGTTTGTTCCATAGAAAGAAGAAAAGAAGCCAAAATGAGCTAACTAGGATTGAAAAGACAATGTGCAATCTCAGACTGGGAATCTGCCTGTGCAGAACACCCAACTTCACCGAATTACTGGGAGTTACCTAGATCTAATAAGACAATGAGGCTTATATGCATGGAAAGCTACGGATGTCTACTTTCTGTAGAATTTTACGGATCTCGATTTCGGTACTTTTGGAGAACGTTATGATTATTTGAGTGAGATAGGTCGGACAGGAAATCTGCTCGGGAATTTACAACCATTCGTGGAGAACTCAAGTTCCGCGGTGCAAGATCATCAATCCTAATGTTTCAAGGAAGTTAATTCAGATGAGGATTCAATGAGGAACTTATTCCTACTTTTATTGAAGATATTTCAAGCTTTTCCACTAGGCCAATAACCTTAATATACAACACTTTTTACACAACGAAAAAAAAAATTTCGTTGTGTGATGTGGGAAAGTGAATCACACAACATGTTTACTAAACTTACGTTGTATAAGGTGGTTAAAATTCTGAATTTTTTTTTTAGAAGGTCATTGCACAACGGTTACAAGAATAATCTGTTGTGTGAATCAAAAAAAAAATGCGGCGGATTTCCCTCCTAGATGGACTCAAATTTGGCTCCAAATTGTACCCTAGATGCCACTAAATTGTACAACAGTTTAGTTACTTGTGTTGTAAGAGTGTACTTGCAAATTATCATACAATGGTTTTTAATGTGCCGTTGTGCAAGTGAGTGGCAAAATTTGGAGAAGTCTCCAAAATGACATTCATTTTCTCCCCAAAACGAGTAAATTTGGCTTCAATGGTTTGTTATGCTTGCAAGTTCCTACAACACAATGAATTATTTCTGTTGTGTGATTGAGAAATGTCTAATCTCAGCGCCAAAACTGAAATTTTGATTGCACAGGCGGGAAATTTCCATCTTTGTTCCCTCAGCTTTGCTACACTTCATACAACATATATAACTCTATATGTTGTCTGAGTAATTAAAAAAAATAAAAAAAATTAATGCGAGGTGCCTTTATACACACTACTAGAAAAATGCCCTTAGACATCATCACTATTAAATCGGTCGGAATTGCACGCGATGTAAAAAAAGGATCTAACATCGGTTCATCAAATAATCGATTTCTATTGTCATTATAAACATCGGTTATCAAATTAGCCGATGTGTAAAGTTTCGTTCGAAAATTTTGAAAAAACGCGGAGGGACCAAGTTAAAAAATTTTAGAGACGCGGGGACCAAATTTTCGTTCCCTCCAACACTTAGTACTTTTCAGACAAAAAACTCTCCAACCCTAGCTAATTATAACGACTCCCACCTTGACTTCGCGCAGCTCTTTCATCTTGCCCGACCTCACTCTCCCCAACCTCACTCTCCCCGACCTCGTTCTACGACCTGAGCCCGTTCTCGGACCCGACCTCGAGCTCCTTCAACGACCAGAGCCGCCTCAAGCTCCTTCACCGACCCAAAGTAGCCTCGACTTCCTTCTTCGACCTGACCACTAATTCATTCTCCGATCTGAACTCGTCATTGTTCGGCCTGAGCTTGTCGCTCTCCGACCTGAGCCGGCTCGAGGTACTTCTCCGACCGCCACCATCATAGGTTCACTCTCTCTCTTCTCTTCCCCACCAATGCTGATTTTGTGGCTGGTTTTGATCTAAAGTTTCAGTCTTTTTTGTTTAATTCTTGTGTATTTGAGTTGGGTTTGCTTTCGAATGGCTTAAAGCTCTGATCTTTTGAGCTGGTGCATGTCGATTCTATTTGATTTTTGAAAATTTTAGTTCTTGGTTTCGTCTCACGAACTTGGGTTTTCTATTGAAACTGTGGTGCTTAGATTGCTGTGGTGCTTAGATTGCTTGGTTTGGTCTCATGAATTTGGGTTTTCTGTCGAAACTATGGTGCTTAGATTCGTTAATTTGGTCTCATGAATTTGGGTTATGTTGGAACTATGGTGCTTAGATTAATCTCAGTTAATCCGTTTTTTATTCTTTGCTTTTTCCAGATCGACATCATAAAATGTCTTTGATTGTTCAATTTTTGTGGTTTTCTTTGTACTTGTTTCATTATCCAAGCTACTATCCTTATCTGTGTTATGTATTCTGCTAGCTGACTTGAGATGTAAATGTGTTATAAGGTTTGGTTAACTTTGTTTTCGTCCTTTGTTTTTGTTGTTAGTGGGGAGTTTGAAGGCTAGGACCTATTACTTTGGAATCGAAGAAGTAAAATCAAAATGCTGTGAAACAGGAACTGTGTTTGTTTGGTGGTGTTCCTCCGCGCCGTATTGTAATTGTATTCACTCGGTGAGACTACACGTACCTTCTCTGTTGTATAGCATGTTTAATGAGTTGGCTATGCCTTTGTCAATTCAGATTATAAGGTGTAGAAACTAATGTAAATATTGAAACTGCAATACCCATTTAGGTCCCTCATCTCCTTTTCCCTTTATATGCTCTGCAATATTTTTAACAGCACTGTAACTATATTTTTTTCTTTTGGTGTTTATGAAAAGTTTCTTTGTTACGAATCAAACAAAAACTTCTCTCAAGTGCAATGGATCCTTTTAGATAAATAACCTGTTAAGTATATTTTTCCCCACAGCTTTCTTTGATCACATAGAGCAATGGAATGATGTTTGCTTTGTTTCTTGTTTCTCTTTCAATTTCTTACTGACCATTGCTATTTTGTGGGTTTAATTCTGCAAGAGAAACTCTTTGGTTGTTGAAGCAATCTTTTATTTGGTGATTTTTATAGTAGGTAGAGTTGGCAGAATGTATATTGGGGTAGCCTGGCCTTAAAGAGATACAGAGCTGAGCTAGTACGTTGGGAAAGGCAGAAAATGCCACTGATCATTGCCTTCTGCCAACTTTACTAAGTTTGCCAGGTACAAACCAATATTTCATTTCCCTTCTAACATGGACATGCTGTTGTTAATCTTACACGAGCTCCATTTGGATTCTTTGACATGTCTATTGGTTTTCTAATGTTCATTAAGAAGGATAGAATAAGATAACATGATTGTGTTGATGCCCTAATATAACTTTGCTATATCCAGACTTTATAGAGGATGGTGGGCTGCCCTATATCATAGTTTGAAGTGTTATTATGAATTAACAGGTCATATAAATAGCAAGGAGAGGTACTTGCTTTCAGCAATAGAACAAGTTCACCTCTTCCTCCTCGGAAACCATAGGTAATACTAGCATCTCTATAAGCCGGCCGCATTAACTACTCTTAAGATATTGCAGATCCTACTCTGCCACATAACCCACGGAAAGCTGTCTTATATTGTCCTTCTGTTACACGTACATTTGCTGGCAGTAAGTCTGATAGGAATTAATGGTTGCCTGTTTCCCTTATAATTACTATGTTTTATTTGGCATGTCAGGTTGTGAATAGTAAAAATCTTCCTTGCGTAGTTCCTTAAGGAATTAATGGTTCTGTTACATCTCTACTTTTGTTGAAAACTCTTGGAATAATGTTTCTTTCTTGACCAATCTAGCTAGTCATCCCTTAGTTGGACTTGGACTAATCTTAGAATTTTTTTGGCTTTCTCCATTGATGCTAGTTGTACAAAAAAATCTTGAGGTGGGCAAGGTACTATCTGTTGATGTTTCTTGTATAGCAGTTGTGACTATCTACAACAGTCAACATCCAAATCAAATACAATGGGCCCATGAGAAGAGCAGTGTTTGGTGTAAGTTGCTTCAATTTCTGGAAATTTGCAGTCTCCTTGTGCTATTGCTGCTATATTGATTACGTACAGTCTCCTTACACATAACTCATGAGTTAGTATAAGGACATGAAAGCAAGTATTATGAGGAGATTGTATTATATCTCTGCTTGCAATATAAAGAGGTCGTTTTAGAGCCCTTTATTGTTTTCCCTTAGTGTCTTCAGCTCTAAAATGACCACATGAATTGAGTTCCACTTTAAATTGTTCCAACTTATTGTATTATGTATTCTACTTGCTGCATTTTTACATTAACATGAGTTTAGATATTTTGCAATGTGATAATCATCTGCTCACATTCTGTGAGATCTCCAATACCAGGATATAAAGGGTCAAATTTCTGGTAAGTTTTTGCAGAATGTATAAAATTTTGCTAGGATGCATCTTAAAGTTGTTTTTGGAGATTTGTATTTTCTTTTGCTTCAGCTAATAACATAGGTCGTGGACTTAACTAACATAGTAGTATCACTTTGAAAGTCCCAATTGTGCGTACATGTACAGATTAAAGTTCTATATTAATCCAGCCTATCCTCTTGCTTTTGCAGATAACTGAGATCCTCAAGCTAGTAAGAAGGCTTTACAGACTCATTCTAGATTCTGCAAAAGAGAGGGAAAATATTGATGGGCGCACCGTTTTCTGCTTCTGCTGGCATATAATATTTACATGCAGCAGCTGCTCATATTTTTGTCAATAATCATATTAATTTTTGATGGTTTATTGATTTTGATAATGGCATGGCACTAGAATGCTATCTTGTTTTGGAATAATTTGTATCAGTTTTGGATATCCCAAGTAGATGGGCATGTATTGGAATACTTTTTTTTTTTTAATGTTGGCTTGGATGATTGAGAAATGCTCCCTTTTAACATTTGATGTATATAGAATGGGTTAGATATATTACTCATTTGATGGTTTGTAATGTGTTTTCTTTCTAATTGATTGCGTTCATTAGGTAAAATGGAGTATTATTGTGCACAAAATATAGAAAATGAAAATGATTGTACAACAGTTTTATAGTGTAGCAATTCAACATTGTTTGAATACACAAAATTAGGCCATTCACACAATGCATTCATTACAATCACACAACGGTAAAAACTAAATTCTATTGTCCAAAACCAATTCACACAACAAGCATACTGCACAACTGAAGTGTGATGGTATATCAGATGACGGTGAAATTAAAAAAATTGTTGTCTGACTAGGCTTTCCAACAACAGCTTTGGAACAAGTTCTGTTATCTGAATGATGCACATGCCACGCACAGCATGACTGCGCGACAACTATGGCTGCCATCTGTCGAGAGAAGGCACAACACTTTTAACCAAATAAGTGTTGTCTGTTTGTGTTTCATACAACGGTGAAACCCGTTGTGCCATTTTTCATCACACAACGCTCCGATACACAACGGAGATCGTCCAAATCACACAACGAATTTGGTCCGTTGTCTGTTAGCTTTTTTGGCCTAGTGTTCCCATTCCAAATGAAGAAAGGAATCTAAACCCAAGTTTAACAAGGAAACTTGAAGCCAAAGCAGCAGAAATCTTCTCTATATAAGGGAGCACGAATTTACATGAGAAGGGGAGTCTCGGGAACACAATGTAGACGCCTAAGGAGCAGAGACGACTCATCCATCTTCCCTTTCCATTCTTTTTATGTTTTTCCTATGTTTTACTTAGTTATCTTTTGTTAAACCTTTTCTAGGGTTAGGATAATGCTCTATCATGATTGTTTATGTACTTTGATGTTTTATTGATGGATTTATAGTTTCTTTATGATGAATGCTTAATCACTATTTGAATTGATGCTTTATGTTTAAGTTCTTTGATTGATCACCTTAGGGCTTTGCATATAGTAATTGGAAGACAAATTTGAAGCAGAGATGCAATATAATTTGATTAGCTTCTTGTGATTAAGTGTGGTAAATTACATTATTACTTGAGAAAGACTAATGGTTTGCTTGATTCCCTTGTTTTCTAAAGCGTAATGAGTCTTGCATGTTAAATTTATACCTGAGAAGGATAAACTGCATAGTTAGGATATAAGATCTTTACCCGAGAGGGAGAGCATCATACACTTAAGGAAAACTATGGTCTAGAGTACCTGAGAAGGACTTAGATACGGGAATTATCATCTAGAGAAACAAAAGAATATGTTAATTGCATTGAAACATAAATAGGATTGTTAGTGGTTGATTCGGAAACCCTAGGTTTTATCATTATTTGTTTGTTTCTTTAATTCTCAAATTATTTGTTTATTGAAAAAACCCAAAAATCAATATCTTCTTTTGCTTGATTGTTTATGTGATTTTGTGTTTGGATTAATTGAGTTAGGGTTTAAATTGATTATCAATCCTCAGTTGGAACGACCTCGTACTTGCACAATATACGATGATTCGTGCGCTTGCGAGTTTTAATTAAAATTTTACAACACACACGAGCTTGCAAAAGCTTACTGGGTTTGTTATTTTAACCCGGTGCACTATTAATCAATGGTGTAGGGGGTCTATCCTGCAGGTTAGGGTGAACATGATGGAGCTGTGGTCCCTTGCCATTGCAGTCGTGAGTTTAGGAACTTATTGTTGTATGTACTTGTTAGTCTTCCGCTATGTACTGAGTGTGGTGGGGTTGTCTACTTATTGAATTGTTATTTCAATTTAATTTGTAAACTTGATGTAATGAAGTATATGACTCTAAAGAACGAATCTGTATTGACATTGTGGGTTCAACGCATCATTTTGTACTTGTTTTAAAACAGAAAAATTTCTAGGTATTTAGTGTTGATGTCTGAAGCATCACGCCCGGAGTATTTGTATTTGTTAATTTATGTTTATGTATTAATTGTGCTTCAAAATCGGGGCATGACAGTGCGCTTCAAAGTGACTCTGAACATG
Source organism: Rosa rugosa (assembly GCF_958449725.1). Taxonomy (NCBI): domain Eukaryota; kingdom Viridiplantae; phylum Streptophyta; class Magnoliopsida; order Rosales; family Rosaceae; genus Rosa; species Rosa rugosa. Next base: position 34,249,268 of record NC_084826.1, read on the forward strand.
GAGGAATAAGGGTAATTGTGAGAGATGAGGCTGGAAACTTAATGTATTGAGATCCACTTATTATTCCAAAAAAATGTTTATTTTTAGGTATAATAAGTTCTAAATAGAATGCAAATCGGGTTTGAGAAATTGAAGTTGTGTATAAAAGATTTTTCGATGTAAACCCTTCCACTATACCCCACTCTGCCTATTCTTGGTACTAGTAAAGTTTTAAACCGTGATCACATTGTTGGTTATTTTAGAAATTGGACATTATATTTGATCGGAGTGATATTTTCTATGTTTTTAGTATAATTTCCTCTACATTTTACTTAGTTATTCTCTTAACATTATCATTTCTGACTTAGTTTCGTGTTTATAGGTACATTTGAGCTCCAAACGCAAGAAATGAACTAAGAAGAGCTAGAAATGATGGAAATGAAGGCAAGGAGGAAATGAGGCGCAGAAATAACAAAGAAATGGAGAAATGGAAACTTTCCTATTCTGAAACAGGAAATCCCAGTTGAAGTAGGAATCCTAATGCAACTAGGAGTGAGCTCGGAAAAATGATGTTCGGAAATGAGAAATGACAGAGTCCTAGTTGGATGAGGAAACCTGATGACACTAGGAATCCTGGTGATGCTAGGAGATGCTGTGTCTTGAAGATGACTCTAGATAGTTCAAGATTGTTCTAGAATATTGAAGGAATTTCGGCAACAACACAATGTGGATTTTGAATTGAGGGCATTTGGGGAAGTTTGGCCCGAAGTTTGAAGCATGTGACTTGCACATGAGTCTCTAGATCCTTCTTGACGTTTTTGATGAGTCATAGGCCCATTCTACATGCTTTTGCCGTGAGAATTACAAAGAAGATTAGAAGATTTCGGCAAAATATATATTGAGTTATTATTGGATTTTCTTGGGATTTTATGAGAGAAAATAGAGGAATAAGAATTGATTTATGACTCTACATACAAAGGAGGCCGAAAATATGTCTAGATACATGGAAGAATTCGGCAATAGAAGATTACTTGATGTTAATGCTTGGATCCGTGGGGATCCTAATTAACTATAAGTAAGAGAGAGAGAGAGATTGACACGAGATGTATAGTGGTTCGCCTCCGCATGAGCGGGAGACTACGTCCACTTGAATGTTGTACTAGTGTGTCGAGCCTTGCGGCCTAACAAGATTACAAAGTATGTAATGGGATCTATGAATGTGTTGAGTTGTGGGAGGAGGCATTCCTTTTATAGATGAAGGAATGCTTCTCCTTTACTTGTTCTTCGATGTGGGACAAGTACCCACATAATTCTAGTCTAGAAACAAGTAGAAAGTCATGTTGTGGCGGCATCTTGGCAAGGGCGGAAAGGTGGCTTCCCGGTGGCGGATTTGTGACTTCCGGATACCGCCGCGTAGCCTGAACATAGGGCTATACGATGTATGTCTTGGTTGGGCCTTGCCATGTCTTGTGGATGTCCCAAAGTGGGTGTTACTTATGCTTGGTGATGTAGTAAATACTCCATGCATAGTGAGAGGTATCTACACTTGATCTCCAAGTTCATATGCTATTTTTCTATTGGTCGAAGTGATGCAATTCAAGAGAAATTCAAGGGAACCCTAGCCCTTGCCGTTCACTATATAAGGGAGGCTTTGTGGAGACATTCAACACACCACAAAATTCAGAATCAAAAGCCACAAACACTCACCTTTCTCTTCCAAGTTTCGGCAACTTCAAGAAATCCAAAGTTCAAGACCGTGAAGCATCCATTCATCCATTCAAGCATCCTTGCCGTAGCATTCATCCTCTCCACCACCTTTTGAAGCTTCTTGCGTCCTTGAAGATCGAAAAGTGTAACCATGGAACTCTATTTTCTGTTTTCGGTTTTGAACTATGTAAAACTATTTCGGGTTTTAATTAAATTGCGATTTGGTTTTATGTTCTTGGATTATGACTTGCGATTTCTATGGTGGATGAAAGATTGAATTTAGTTATGTGATTTCCAAATACTATGAAGCATGAATTCTGTTTTAGGTTTTCAAAAAGGATAATTGCGATTTCAAAGTATTCTTGCATGATTGTTAATTTCGAACTTCAATCTCAATTGTTATGTGTTAGTTGATCTTTGGATGCATACTTAGGTTGGTGAACATGTAATTGAATCCATATTAAGGTGCTAGCGTTCTAGACTTTAATAATTTCGGTGGAAAACCTATAAATACTTAGGTGAATTAACAATGAGTTTTGCATGCTTAATTAGCGTTCTAACTTGTGTTCTTGACTTGAATTGATCAAACTTTCAATGTGTTTACTGCATTATGATTGTCTTTGTTAGTGATTAGCTACCACTAGTAATTACAAGATTAATAGGGTTAACTATGGTGCGTTCATCTAGTTAATTTAACTAAGGGAAGTAATAAGAACTTATGCATGCGTTCATGATTTGTTCTTGATCGATTCTATGCTTGAATATAATTTGATTCGTGATTTGATGTTTGAAACCTTGCCAACATGTTAGTAGTAGTTAATTACATATTATTTTCGTTCCATTCATTTATTCTATTTGATTCTTGGTTTTGATGTGTCACATGTGTATAATTACTTAGTTGTTAGATAAATCAAATCAAAATCCCCCTTCTTATTTTCGTAAATATTGTGAATATATATTCTTTAATTTGTTTTGCTAACGTTTATTTTTCAGGAATTAATTAGGCCCTAATTCCAGGTTGAGAACGATCCCTACTTATTCTTACTACATTGATAGGGTATTAAATTGATACACTAAATGTGTACGTCAATATTTCGTAAGAGGGTGAGAGATAAGTGGATTTCAATAACATATGTTGGTGAATCATGACATATTGGTTATTGGAATAAAGTCACGTGTCTAAATATCACTAACGTCATGGAATGGGTGAGGCAAAAAAAAAAAAAAAAATTGTAGTTTCCACCAAAAAAAAAAATTATTCCTTTATTTTCAGCGGTCACTCAGGCATGACTCTTAAATTTCTGATGAAAAATCTTCTAAAAAAAAATTAAAAAAATAATAATAATAATGCCGATGAAAAGTAAAAATGATATAACAGAGGCGTTATCTGGTGTTGGTCCGGCGCGTAAGATAAGGTGAGGAATGAATTCCTCCTCACTAATATTGCATCGGTTCTTGTGCTTCAATGCCTCGCCTCCATCTTCTTGTTCTTCTATTCTATGCTTCTCTTCCAACAGGAATAGGAAGCCCCTCGTCTTCTTAGGCTCTCCTCAGGTGGCCTCTCTCACCTCATATTACGTGGATATGAATGATCAAATGTGTGTTTCGTTAATTTTTTTTTTTTTGATTGCCGCTAAATGTGCGTTGTATCGAAGGTCTCTGCAACTGTTCTTGACGCCCTGCCGAATGCATCCGGTGCCCTAGTGTAATACCCCGAAAATTCGTAATTAATTCCTAAATGCTTTGGGAATTATTTAAGAGTTCGTTGATACGATTTCGTGGTTCGTGGATGGAGCGGAAATATTTCAGACGATTATTTATTCGAAAAGTATGGTTTTAGGGGGGGTGCGAAGATTGACTTTTTATACGTTAGGATTCTGTGAAAATTTCCTTCACGAAAGTCGTAGAGCGCGTCGATATGAGTTCGTGCATATGTGGAACGTGAAAATCGGAGTTTGTATGAAGCAGTTATGAAGATTTGAAGTTTGTGGATTTTTCTATAAATATAGAAAAAATCCGGATTTATTCATAAATCCCAAATTTTTCCTCTTTTCATATTTTCCTCCCCAAAACTCTCCGTTCTCTCTCCTCTCCCACGCGGCAGACCTAGTCCACCCGACCCGACGCCAGCAGCGCCGTCGCGCATCCTCTGGCCACGACCCGGCGCTTCCCGCGTTCGCCGCGAGCTGCCCAGACGCCCCGTGGCGTCTACTTGTCCCGCCGGCGCCCCCAGAGCTGGATCGAAGACAACACAGCCGTGCGAAACCCAACCCGGCCGGAGATCCCCGATTCCGGCATTGCACGGGCCGATCCTTCTCAGTTTTGGAATCTCCTCCTCCTTCTGATCATCCCCATATCCTCCTTGCATGATGATTTGGAGTGTAGAGCGATAGATCAAGGTTTGAAGTTTTTGACGGTTCTGATTCAATCTGGAATCTGATCAGAGGGCTGAGATTAATCCAACTTCCAAGCTCGATCTAGGACGATCTAGACCTTGTCTCAGAAAAAGTCAGGTATTAAAGTTGTTCAATTCTTTATTTTGAAGAAGTTTGTAGTTGACAACTTTTGCATCTGAGGTGGTTGGCCGGCGTTGACCGCCGCGTTGACGGTCGTCTGACCTCCGCATGTGGTGGCGCGTCGGACCATATTTTGAGTTTTTATTATCTGGACGATGATCTATACATCCATACAAGCGATTTGATATATTACCAGGTTATTTTAGAAAAAGTTGATAAATAGTGGATTTACATTTTGACGTTACTATTTAACGTTTTTACGTTTATCTTCGGTTTATGATCTGCGAAGATCTGACCATCGGTTTTGATTCAAATTTTGATAGATTGATCATATAAGTATTCTGGAGACCTCGAGTGGTCTCGGATGAGGTTTCACCTCAATCGGCATTACTTTCAGAATTTAAGGGCAAATGGGAGTTCGAAATATAATCATTTTTTATTTGTGGACTAAGTTAGGATCGTATTGTACTTAGGTGATTGATGGAGCGTATTTGAGTCCTTATCTGCGATGAGAAGACGCAGCAGGAGCTAGAGGTGAGTAAATCTCACATGGTTCATTTACGAACCGAATTATTTAATTGTTGGAAATTGTTGTTATAATTGTAAATCGTTTTCAAATTTAATGCTTTGTTTGAAATAATATGAACTCGATCGACTACGGTTCATAGGGCTACGGCTCCCAGGTAAAAAAATGAATTTAAGTATAAAATGAATTTCTTGGTTTTAAAGTATGTGAACTATAGTTGGTATTAGTGGTCATTCCTGCGTGAATGACTACGTATATATATATTTACGTGGAATATATATATTGGATGGTGTGACATTGGTGAAGTAATGATTGAGAGTTGATTGAATTGTTATTTCAAGCATTTCTCTTACGAGCATACAATTATCCTGATGTGTTGATTATTGTGTAAAAGTGTGTTTTGCTTGAGGAAAGTATTTGAGTCGTGGGATTTGTTTTAAATGTTTTGTTCTGAGGGCCGAAGGGTCCAAAGTTCGACGGTTTAATGATAACCGAAGTAGGATTGTTCTGAGGACGGGGGCGTCCGAAGTTCGACGGTTTAATGATAACCGAAGTATGATTGTTCTGAGGGTGGGGGGTCCAAAGTTCGACGGTTTAATAATAACCGAAGTGCAATAGGATTCTATAAATGCGGTGGTGTTGATGGGTGATCATCGACTCTAGTGTGAGTTGTTGACCTGTGTGGTGATCTGTGTAATGAGCTGTGTGGTGATTGACGTTATTAATGGATGTTTTCAGTAAATGTTTCTATTTATTTCTATTGTTGATTTAATTGTAATCTCCTAAACTAAACTTTCGATGCAGGGATTACTAATTGTTACTTAGTGTGATTATATGTTTGGTTGTGTTTGTGGAGTTAAATGTTGTTGCTTTAATTTATCTCACGAGTTGAGAAATTATAAGCATGAGTGACGTGAGTCACTTTATTTGAGTTTACTCATACAGGCTGAAAAGCTTACCTGGTTTGTTGTGTACATTCCCGGTGCACTATTCTATGGTGTAGGGGTTATTGTGCAGGTTAGAATATCGATCAATCGTCATCAAAGCTGAGGTGTACGTTCGGTAGCGTGGACGTGGAAGGGTACTCTTGGTTCTAGTCTTCCGCTGTGTTGTGAGTGTAGAGGGTGCGTTTACTTATTGAATTGATATTCAGTTTAATTTGTAAACTATTGTAATGTAATATGTGACTCTAAAGAACGAGTCGGTATTGACATTGTGAGTTCAGTTTGTTTGTTGCTTAGTTTATTTGAAAAATTTTCTAAGAATCTTCTTGTGATTGTTTGTTCTCACGTTTCGGATTTGAATTCCTTTATTTAAAATTCGGGGCGTGACACCCAGATTCTCTGTTTGAGGTTTGTTTTGGTTCAACTTATGTAACTGCTTAGTTTACTTCACATGTTCTGCTTTCCATTTGTTTTGGCCCATTTTTACTATTCTGTTCCGTTCTTGCTTTATGTTATATAAGGAACCCCATCTTATAATGGGTCTTTAAGGCACTACACAAAATTGTTATGTTTCATCTTGCATTCGTGTTTACATATAATTTAAGGTTTTTTAACATTTTGTGGAAGCAGAGCGCATATTGGATGTTCTAAAATTAAGAAGAGAGTTGAGGTTTTGGTATAGTAGCCTTATCAATTGGTGGCTTGTGCTTTAGTTTTTCCCTTGTCCTTGTGTTGATTCCTCATAAGGCATAGCTAAGGCTTATTTATTTATTTTTCCCTCAGTTCTGCCACTCTTGTTGGAACTTAGGCTTTCCTTGAAGAAATTATCTTTCATACAAGCAATTTTATTTTTCTTATGAATTGACTTTGACTAATTGCTTTGCAAGATAGATGACTAATTTGGTATGATTTAGGTTGCAGCAATTGTGACTCAACCACCTTCCAGGAAGAATAGGGGGAAGAAGGTGTTGCCGTCTCCTTTAGCACAACATGCTCTTGACAGAGGCTTTCCTTCAGACCTCATTTTCACACCTGCACGAGCTGGAGAGGTAATTTGGTGTCATCTTTTGTTATTTATTGCTTATATATATATGACATATATAGCCATTAGTTACAACAGAGTTAACTGTAAAAACATTTTGGTTAGCCTTTATGCTGTATAACTGCAATCTTTCGGTTCTTATACTGATGAAAATCATAAACTCACAACTCTTGTAATAGTATTGCATTGTTCAGTTTAGTGGGAGATAGTTTGAGATGATTATGAAGCTCCACAATTTCATCTTTAAGTGGATATAGACATGTGTGTGTTTGTGCGTGTGTTCGTATATTTTAAATCTTCCATTTACTAAATAATCAACCATAGGATAACACATGAACTCTTGTTTACATGCTCATGGCCCCAAATTATTTGCTGACTTGGTATCTCTTTAAATACGTAATTAGTGTTTTCTTATATTTTTAAATACATGCACTGCAAAACCTTTTAAATTTTAGTCTGCAACACGAGCAATGTTTTATTATTTCATGTTATATCAGACTGCAGTTTACACTGAAATTGTTAATTGATATAGTAATGCTGTGTTTCTCTGTTAGTTATTTCTTTTATTAAGGTTTTAACTTGGATGACATGGAACCTAACTTTGGATCCAATTTGGTTGAGAAATTTTGTATTCTGTTATGGGTAGCATCCCATCGTTTGCTATATTGTTTGACCTATCATATATTTTAACTTGCTGGGATACTAAGTGCAATTTTACTTTGTAGGCATAATTACTAGGACAGTAAAAATAATATGGCATTTCATACATAACCATGGGAGTAGCCTTTTAGCAGTAGCAGTGATCCAATACTGTTTCTTGATACATTCACAACTATAATTTTTTCTAATGTTTTGCATTTTGCTAACAACTGTTTTTTTTTTTTTTTACGAGCAGCATCAAATTCTGAAGAATCTAGCAGAGTTAGTGTTGAAAATGATACCGAGTGTAATGGTGAAGATGAGGTAAATCATATTCATATTCATACTTCTTATTTTATTTGATTAACTTGTGGCACGATAACTACTACAATTTACTGACCATGTTTTCCTTGTTATATTATTTGTTGAAATGTTCTTGCAATGATTTAGAGAACATCACATTATTCGAATAAAATGGGCAAGACTTTATCGAGACTTTTGTTGTTTACTAAGATCGGGATGAGGAACTTTTTGACTTTTGTACTCATTGAATTATGATTTATGAATTTAATCATATCTTAGTTTTATTTGTTGTAGATTTTAATTTTTAAAAAGGCAATATAAAAAAATTATTTTATTGTTTAAGGAAATCTTATGTGTTTGGCCCAAACTCTAGGTTACTTGACCTAGTGGTAATAGGGTTAAATTAGAAGGATCTAGATTCCTATTCAATGTACGATTACTTTCCTTGTATGATTAAGATTCTATGCATTGTAAACCTCTATATAAAGAGGCCCCTATTATCAATGAGTATACACAGCAATTCTCTCTCAATTACCGTTTCTCTAAAACACGTTATCAGCACGAGCCCTAACCCTAGTTTTAGAAACCAAAACCCCAGAAATTGATCAAGCTCCACCGGATTAGCCTTGACTGCGCTACTACTGCCCCCCCCCAGGCCCCGCGTCGCAACTCAACGCTAACCCTACCAGGTTAGCCTCGCTGCCCCTGCAGTGCCCGCAAGCCCTGCTTGCCTTGTGCACTCGCGCGCGCTCGCCTGCCCTTGCGGCCGCGACTCACCAGCGACACCACGACCCTGCGACCCCAGAGTCACCGCAACTCGCCCGCGACCTAGCGACCTCGCGGCATCCCCGCATCATCCTCGGGGTATTGCGGCATCCCTGCAGCATCCTCGCGGCATCCCTGCAGCATCCTCGCGACAATCCCGCGATGCGCCCGCAAACTCTCCCGCGACACGACTGCGACCCCGCAAAACCCCCGCGACCGCGCAACCCCGCGACCATCTCTCTAGTCTGTTTGCCTAAGACTGAAGCTCGCTCTGCAATCCAACGAGGTAAACTTTTCTAAAAGTTCCTGTTTTTGAAGTTTTTCATTCTTTTCTTCTTTTCTCGGGACTTGCAACCTCCCCTCTTCTACCCCCCTTTCTTCTTCATAGGGGAGACCAATAGCCGAACTGTGGGGGTTCGTGCTCACTCCAAGCTTGGAGCTTGTAGAGTCCTCCAAACTTAGAGTTTGTTGAGAAGAAAGCGATCGACCACATACATCATTGTTTCGATCTAATCCAACCCCTCTTGGAATCGAATTTCTTGGAAGCGACTACACTCGGAAATTCCTAATTTCTTCGAAGCAACTACGCTCAGAAATTTTATATGTTTTTGTGGTAGCCTTTCACGCTCCGAAACTAACCCTAATTTCTTGTTCTCTTTCAGGATGAGTAACCTGAACAAATTAGACTTTGCTCCATTGGGAACAACTGGCTCTGTATATCACAGGTGGGTTCGTGATGTCCGCCATCATCTCAAGGTCGATGGATTCCTGGATACGATTCTCGAGCCTAACCAGGACGTGCTAACTGTTGAGCAAGCTCAAGCTTTGGAAGCAAATAGAGCAGCCTTAGAGGCAAATAAGGCGAAAGCCATCATCCTAATGACTCGTAATATGGATGATTCGCTCCAGTACGAGTGTATGAATGAAGAAGACCCCAGAAGGCTGTGTATCTCACTCGAAGAAAGATTTGGCAACGTCCGTGACTCCCTGCTTCCTGACCTAGAAGTGAGATGGCATAGCCTCCGCTTTTGTGATTTCAAGTCAGTTCTTGACTACAACTCGGAAGCACTTCGCATTAAATCCTTAATGGAATTCTGTGGTAAAGAGATCACAGATGCGATGTTGATTGAGAAGACGCTCTCTACCTTCCCCGTCTCTGCATTGATGGTTGCTAAGAACTATCGAATCGATGTTACTGCAAATCGAATCACAAGGTTTCATGAGCTCATTGGAGCTATGAATGTGGCTGAAAAGCATGACAACATCCTTGTGAAGAACTATAATTCGAGATCGAATGTGGCTGAAAAGCATGACAACATCCTTGTGAAGAACTATAATTCGAGATCCGTGGAAACAGAGCATATTCCGGAATCCAATTATAGTCACGCCTCTAAGAGAGGGCGCCAAGAGCGAAACCCTAATCTTAGGGATACTTCTGGACGTTCTGGTCCATATAATCGCTCTACTTGGGAAGGTAACCGCCAAAATAGGCGAACACGGAACCGAAGAGGTAAACGTGGAAAGAGAGAGGAAGGCAACGCCTCTGGCCATGTTGGTGGCGCCACCAACACTAAGAGCCATCTAAATGACGCTTTCAAAGCGCCTCAATCAATGGAGTTCGAGCAAAGAGATGTATGTTCTCGATGTGGAGTGTCTGATCATTGGGCACACATTTGTAGAGCTCGTGAAGAAATTGTCAACGCCTACAAAGCATATTGTGAAGCAAAAGAAGCTCACTATGTGGAACAAAAAGATCAAGAAGATGATCTAGAGTGAAGGGTTGAAGACTACAAATCTGGCTGGGATCAATAGATCGCCAATTATGTATAAGTCTTTATTTTTCCAAGAGATGTAATAGGCAATTGCCATATACTTTGTAGTAAATGCCAATGGTTTAGTCTTTCTTCAAAGTAGGCTCACCCAAAGTAAGTGTGATGTCTAGGAAGGTTCTGAGATTAGTAGTACTTAAGCGAGCCTTGCTCCACCGACATCTCTCTACTCACCTGGTCACATTTATTTTGGAATTACCAAAAGAAGTTAGACGACTACCATTGTTTTGCATTAGCTAGCATTTGGATTAGATTCTCCAAATGGTTAAGAGACAATGATGTACTCTGTTGGCTTATGAATAAAATTTCGAGTTCTTTTCATTATGACTCCATTTTGATTCTGAGCATATGACTTTGTGACTACGATGGATGGGCCATCAGTATTAATTCAAGGACATGGAATAGCCCAAGTTCCACTTGCCAAATGGCACCTTAATTACTGTCACAAAAACTCTCTACGCTCCTAGTGCCAATCGCACCTATGAATAGCCAACGGACCATGTGAAATCGCATGTAGAGAACGGAGATGAGTTCCTTTGCAATACCTCTAATGATTGCGAACGAAGGCACATCTTAGAGAAGTTTATGTGTCTCTCTAGTGGACTCTATGTCACTATTCGAGCTATTAATCCAATAAAAGTTATGAGAGAAGATCTCTTGGATTTAGACACATATTGGCTTTGTCACGACCGGATAGATCATTCTAGTCATGATATGATGATCCGTCTACAAAAGACTTCACACGGACATCTTTTCTCTCGAGCGAAATGAAGCATGAATCAAAAGTTGATTCCTAGACTAAGTGTGACCGACGCTGCTGCCTAGGGCACCGCCTCCGTCCACCACCAGCCTAGGGCCGGCGTAATCCCTATCCATGACGCCATGGATGGCGTCCATCATGGTGATGGCGCCCCAGGTGATGCTGCAATCACCAACTTGCTTCAAAATAGCGTTTCAGACGCTCAGGCCTAACCAAAATTCTCATTGGTTGCTTCTAAAGCCTCTCGCTCGTTTAACAAAACCCGTTCCTTAGGGAAATTAGGACTAAGACCGTCCTATGCAAAGGATATGAAAATACTCATTATGTTCTTACATAGCATCCATGAAGATTCTGTAGACTAGTTCAACCAACTTGCGGACGTTTAAATATCTTATGATATTGGTTGACACGCAAACACGTTGGTCACATGTTGTGCCATTGTCCACTTGTATATGCTGCTTATGCTACACTCCTGGCAAATATCACATGACAGTGGGCTCACTCCTGGGCTCACTCCCCGGATCATCCTAATTCCGTCAATTGGACTTGACGATGCTAGAGAGTTTACATCGAAGACTTTCGATGGTTATTGTATTGGGACTGATGTTGGACATCATATTCCCATGAACACACCCAAAGGTCTCGCGGAAACGACTACGATGGTAGTCCGGACATTGGCAATGCGCACCAATTTCCTTATATCCGCTTGGGGTGATGCAATATCGCATGCAGCTATGCTAATTCGTCTACGACCCACCGCCACTCAATCTACCTCTGCGTTACAGCTAGTGATTGGGTACAAGTATCGTACTTACGCATCTTTGGGTATGCCATTTATGTACCAATTGCGCCGCCACAGCGCTCTATGATGGGTCCTCACAGACGAATGGGCAACTACGTTGGATTTGAGACTCCAACAATCGTCCGCCACTTCATGCCCTTGCTAGGCAATCTCCTTACCGCTAGATTTGCGGATGTCACTTTGATGAGACAGTCTTTCCATCGTTAGGGGGAGATAAGAACACAGATGTTTAGCAGGAACGACAGGAATTGTCGTGGTCTGTCCCTACTATGTCTCATCTCGATCCCTACTAAAGTGACGAGATCACACAAATATGCTGCAAACATGCCTGCAACGAAGGACGTCCCTACGAGAGGACGTAGTGCCACCCTACACGGAGGTAGGCATGCCGCCAACGCCATAGAGAGTGGTACTTTGGCGTTACAGGCCATGGCCCCAGCTAGGATGCATGGAAGGATACTTTGGCACATTGCAATCCTTTGATCATCGACACTCAAAATCCGTCTCATGAGTATCTTCCGGGTTATGGTTATCGTTGGGGGACGCCTCAACGTCAGAACCTATTCCTGAGAATATAGAGCTCTTTGAAAATTACACTAGTGTACATGAGACGTGGGATAGAAACTCCATCATAATTGATGATTTCGTTGCGCATGAGTTTGTCAAGTCAAATGATATCGAACCACGCTCCGTTGATGAATGAATGCCAACGTAGAGAGATTTGGCCTAAATAGAAAGATGCGATCCAGGTTAAGTTGGATTCTCTAACGAAGAGGAAGGTTCTCGAGCCAGTGATGCTAACACCTCCTGACATAAAACCTGTTGACTAATGGGTCTTCGTTAGAAAGCGTGATGAGAAAAAGAGATGGCAATCTCGCCTTATGGCGCAAGGCTTCTCACAAAACGCCCTGGAATCGACTACGATGAGACATATTCTCTCGTAATGGATGTCATTGCACTCCACTACCCTGTCAGTTTGGTAGTTTCCGAATAACTGATTATACAGCTTACAAATGTGGTCAATACGTATCTCTATGGGGATCTAGATACGGAATATACATGAAGGTTCATGGTGAACTTCATTTACCCAAGTCAAGTGGCTCTAGACCACGGAGCGCGTTTTACAAAGACGTTGAAACGCTCACTAAAGTGACTACTTGATTGGGAAGGGATATGCCCGCGCGTTTCCATAACAAGTTTCGGATTCTATTCGCGGTTCATGTTGGACATGATCTTCATTGGAAGCCCTTAAAGAGTTAAGGGAAACCGCTGAACACATGAAATCTGAGTTTGAGATGAAGGATTTTGGGAGAACACGATTATGTCTCGGTTTGGAACATGAGCATCGTGTTGATAGATGCTTAGGCATTTTGACAAGGTCAAACCTTCAAGCACCCCCATGATCGTCTGTAGTCTTGATCCTAAAAAGGATCCTCTTCGTACGAAGGATGATGACGAAGATGCGCTAGGGGCAAAAATGCCCTAGTTAAGTACAATACGCGCATTATTGTACCTAGCTCAATGCACAAGACCGGACATCTCATTTACCATGAACTTGTTAGCTAAGATATAGCTCTGCGCCAATGGGACGCCATTAGATTGGTGTAAAAGATATCTTTCGATACTTGAGATGTACGATTGATATGGGCTTGTTCTATCCCTACAGAGAGACAATGGTTTCAAACCCATCACACACCAGGAACGCCGCCAACACTGGCCTGCGTCCATTATCCCCATCCCAAAACGACATGTGTTTTGGAAGGTTTTGCTGATATTGGGTATCTCTCTGACCCATACAAAGGTCATTTCCAAACTGGTTAATTGTTCACCATGGGTAAAGACAGTGATATCCTGGAGGTCTACAGAAATAGACCCTAGTCGCTATATCTTCGAACAATGCAGAGATCATTGCTCTTCACGAAGTGGTTCGTGAATGTATATGGATTGGATCCATAATTACGCATGTTCGAAAAGTTGTGGTTTGAAGTCTACCACAAATAAGCCTACACAAATGAAGCAAGGCTACATCAAAAGCAACAACACCAAGGATAATCAGCAACAACAGACTCTCCTCAATATCAAAGTGAACTAGGTTCAATGTAAGGACAGTGTGGCAGACTTGCTCACTGAGTCATTGCCTAAATTCCACTTTCGAGAAACATGTTGGTAGCATCGTTTGCGGAAGTTATCTGAACTGCCATGACCGTAGTCATCAGGGGAAGATGCAGACATCAGGGGGAGATGTCTACATGTATGGTCTCGAAACGTGAAGGGTGCATGTTGTGCTCTTTTTCCCCTTCGACCGAGGTTATTTTTGTCCCACTGGGTTTTTGTTACTCGGCAAGGTTTTTAATGAGGCAACGAGAGAAGCACCGCGTTTGGGCAACACAAGGGGGAGTGTTTAAGGAAATCTCCTTTATGTGTTTGGCCCAAACTCTATGTTACTTGACCTAGTGGTAATAGGGTTAAATTAGAAGGATTTAGATTCCTATTCAATGTACGATTACTTTCCTTGTATGATTAAGATTCTATGCATTGTAATCCTTTATATAAAGAGACCCCTATTATCAATGAGTATACACAGCAATTCTCTCTCAATTAGCGTTTCTCTAAAACATTTATTTATTAAATTTTTATTGGGGATTGGGGCGGATTTGGAGGCCTACTCCCCAATGGGGATGGGGACGGGGAATCCCCAACATATTTTTATTGGGGATGGGGTTAGAGAATGACCCCGGAGATGGGGATGGTATTATGATCCCCATCCCCAACCCGCCCCATTGCCATCCCTATATATATATATATATATATATATATATATATATATATATATATATATATATATATATATATATATATTCTCTGTGTTTCAGTACATTACTGTTTCTGAAGGTTTTGACACTTTAGAAAATGGTCATTTTATTTGAAGAGGGCTCATATTTTCTTACTGTATGTGCAGGATATGTTCCTGTCCAGCTTAAGAGCTTTGCAGCCAGAACTTTGCATTACTGCCGCATACGGGAACATTTTACCTAGCAAGTTTCTTAATATCCCGACTTTGGGTTAGTCGAATGAATTTTTCTAACGACGTTTATATTTTTTTCTATTCTGCAACATATGAACACAAATGAACCATATACTTGTTAGTTTACGTTTAGTCATCAAGACATTAGAATTCTGTCTATGACTTTTCAAATGCATGGCTATGTGATAAGCATGTTTACTTGAGTAGGGAGTTATTCCAACGTGCACATTAATTAAAAAGAATCAGGAGAAATTCTGGGCCCGCGTATGCCCTACATGAACTGAGGAAGTACATTTTGAATTCATTATTTATTGTCTTGGCTAGAATGTATTGTGTTAGTTTCATCTGGACTAGACGAGAGTGGTTGGTGGAGTCTCATTGTTAATATTCATTCATTCTGAAGGCATTTGATGATCAACCCCGCCAATCCTCAGCTCATTCCTCTTTTCCATAATATGGACTAAAGTTCCTCCTAGTTGAGGGTGTTAGCTTGGATAATTGCTCTAGGAAAAGTTTGATGCCTGTGCCATGGTTCAGAGGAGTTATTCCAACGTTCACACTAATTGAAAAGAATCTGGAGAAATTCTGCGTTTGCATATGCACCACGTGAACTGAGGAAGTGCATTTTGAATTCATTATTTATTGTCTTGGCTAGAAGGTATTGTTTTTAGTTTCATCTGGACCAGACAAGAGAGAGTGGTTGCTGGAGTCATCTGGTCGATCAGTATTCATGTAAATCATTCTGAGGGCATTTGATGGTCAACCTCTCCATTCCTCACCTCATTCCTTTTCTCCATAATATGGGCTATAGTTCCTCCTAGTTGAAGGGTGTTAGCTTGGATAATTGCTCATGGAAAGGTTTGGTACCGGTGCCATCGTCCAGAGGCGAAGGCCTGATATGTGTCTTTCCCGTAATTGGTGTGTACTGTAGAGATTGTTCTGAATGTGTGAAGCATTTGTTTTTATGATGTGCAGTTGCATCAACTCTATGGAACAGGGTTTTTGGGGAGTCAAATCTGAGTTGGGACAATCCAGCAGATTGTGTGGCCCTATTCTGTGAGAGGCATGAGATATAGAAGTCTTTTTATGGGAGAAAGAAGGGTTTGGTCTTGGGAAGATGCAGTGTAATGGCTGTTTCTCAGGTCATTTGTATGGAGAGAAACAAGAGATACTAGTACATGAATGTTGATAGACATCAGCTAAACACTGATGTCTATTTCAATAAACAACTGATGTCTCGTTAAGTGATGTCTAATGTCATGCTTTTAGACATCGGTCAATGGTCGATGTCTAAACATATTTAGACAACATAGATTTCCAAGAAAACGATGTCCTATGCATACTATAAACCTATGACTACCTAGATTATCGATGTCTAAGCACCAACTTCTGATGTCTCATATTACTTTAACATCAGGGAGTTGTTTTCACCTAATGTGGAACCCTGAAACCAAATCGGTTTTTCACTTATATTTGATGTCTAAGAAGAATTCAACATCAGTTTTTTACTAGTTTATGTTTATAAATTCATCTTTACACCACGAAATGCATTTGAACCTGTTGTTATCCAGTCTTTTGGCATCCCTTTTTGCTTTCAATTCTTACTATAGAACTAATAAATTTATACTTCAAAGTAAGATTAATACAACCGTTTACATATTAAAAGAGCTATTCTTATTTCTCATATCAAAAATAGATAAGAGTAATGAGCAATATTCTTTATTAGCACAAAAACAAATACAATAGAGAGGGGGACATGATGCCTGACCTCTTAGTACAAAAAACATAAAGAACTTCCATAATGGAAAGCACTAAAAGTTCAATTCATCAAAATTAAATATCTTGGCTATCCAAATCAAATTGCTACCCAAGAATTAATATAATTAAAATGTTACATGAATATATAAACACCCTTGGAATGAGAGAAGAACAGCTCTTCCTTACACAAAACAGAGCAGAAAATCCTAGCCCCTTGTGCAAATCCAACAGAGCAAGCAACCCCTCCTTGCATGATTAAAAAAAAAAAAACTTCCAGTGAAACCAATGCAACAAGTAAAATAATGCAAAAACAAAGAACATGGTATTTCAACAAAGAACAGAACAACATTTCAGATAACTTACCTGGCAGAACACAGATGTATTGAAAATGAGAGTGCTGAGGATCACATGAGAATCTGGTTAATCAAGATGAAATATTGCTTGTCCTATTGCCTGAAGAAGCCATATTACTGTAAATTGATAGAAAGACTGCTCTAACATATTCCTCCACATTGCATTACTGATGAGATTTTGCCTCTTTCCAACTGGCGGACACTTCATTAAGTCATTATTTGGAGGCTCAGTTGCAAGTGCAAGTGCTCCCAGTGTGTCCATAATCATGTTCACCCATAATAGCTGAACAGCGGTTAGGGGAGCACTCCCTGAACAATAATACAAGAAAAAGCAAGCAGATGTGAACAACGATTTCAATGATGAAAAGAAAAGGAAGGTGAAGGCTATAACACAAATGGAAAACAAATTTGAGCATGACAACCTGTCGAATAGGCCGAGGAGAAGTTAACAATCAATGCAAAAATATGTGAAAACAAATTAAGAAAGAACAAAGAATTTATATGTGAAAACTGAAAACAAACTCACATAAGAAAAGAAGCTCAACAGAGAAGCATAAGAAACTCAACAAAGTGAAAAAGCCACAAAAGGATGAGAGAGGGTGACCATAACCTTATCACCATAGCATTCTTGCAGGCTTCATTATCAACTACACTAACAAGACAGTAGAGGTGTAAATCTCAAAACAAGTATGGTAATATTTCATTTACTTTAAGCAACAATGAAGAAAATAAGCTTGCAAACCTTGGTGGGTTCATTCTCCTGCGAATTTTCTCATATTCATGATCCATATGTGAAAAGTTCATGCTAACCTCTGAAGAAACCCAAAACAAATTAAAAATCAAATTAGACAAAACGATGGGAGAGAGAGAAAATGCACCAATGTTCCTCAATCTTTCAATTAATTAATAAAACTAGACTTAACAAGCCACACTTTCTCAACCTCCAAATTGATTCTGAGAACAAAGAACAAAAATTCACAAATCATGAAACCAGAAATCAAAGAAAACAACACCTACCCATTTCAGTAGAATAAAAAATATACTCAATGATAAAATTCAATTGAAATACAGTCAAATATTATTAACCAAAAAAAAAAACCATAGCTCCAAATAGTATCCAAATCGAACAAAAATTGAACAAAAAGCAAATTTGAAAACGAGACAACTTTACATTGACACCTAGTATACAGAAAATCCTAATAAGTAAATAGGACTCAGTTACTTCATTCCTCAAGACCCAAAAGACAAGGAGCAGTTCGAGATTTGACAACTACCGCCTAATTCAATCAGAAACCGAATAGGATTGACAAATTGACCTCTAAATTCAAATAAATTGAAAATTACCAACTAAATCCAGATCTGTGGCCAACATTAGAACTATAGGCAGCTCAACCCAATCGATTTCGAAGCCTTTCCCCTTCTTCAGCATGCAAAGAAGCTCGGCGATGGACCTCCCCGTGCTTTTCACGAATTTGATAAAACTCACACCAAATTTCTCTCTTTAGTGGAGGTCGAGGAGATCGCTAGGGTTAATGGAAGTGTGAGAGAGAAAGAGGAGAGAGCGAGAGAGATCAGAGAGAGAGAGAGGTAAACGAAAGAAGGGAGAGATTGATTCGTTACTAGAGTTCAGGTCTTCGGGACGTGGGAATTTAGGTTTTTTTTTTTTTTTTTCTTCATTTATCGTGGAAAGTGGGAAGTTTTCATTCTCCAAACCTTTGAATAAAGGAGTGCGCTCAGCTTTTCTCCAAAATTTCCGCCATTTAGATTTTTTTTTTTTTTTTTTTATATCAGTCGATATAAGACTCGATGTGTATGGTCATATTAGAAATCAGAAATAAGAGAATGCGATGTTAAAATATTTATAACATCAGATTTTGGTTAATCTGATGTCAATTAGGCGATGTCTATGAAGGGATTTGTAGTAGACTTTCAATCATGTCAAGGGTGAAGGAGGAACTGGAGTTTTTGTTGGTTTAGGAAACTCTATGGGCATCACTTTCCTCATAATTCAGTCGTAGTTCTTTCTATTCTTTACTTTAGATCTGGTATGCTGTTGTCGTGAAGTTTATGTTGTTTTGCTTGATGCTATCTTGAGTGCAGTCTCATTTCTTTAGATAATGTTGTCAGTGAACATCTTGTTCCTCATGTTTGTACTTTTTAATTTTTTAAGAAGAATGTTCTAGTGAGAAATAAAATTAAGGTCAGAATTTTGCTTTCCCTCATGGTCATCTCTGCCAGCATTGTTTCTCAATCAAAAGTGACTACCTTCTCAGGCACAGTAAATATACACCCAAGTTTGCTGCCGTTGTATCGTGGTGCAGCACCTGTTCAAAGAGCTTTGTAGGTGTTTTGAGATTTGATATTCCTTATTTCATATAATAATGGAAATTAGCATATATGTTAGCGACATGTAAATTATTGCAAAAATTATAACTTCCGTTAGCCACGTGTAAACTTTCTCTGGATATTATCTAAATTTTTTATTTTCCAAATTAGGATGGTGTCAAAGAAACAGGAGTATCCTTAGCATTTACTGTCCGTGCGCTGGATGCTGGACCTGTGATAGCCAGTCAAAGACTGGAAATTGATGATCAAATTAAGGTATTAACAATGCTTTTGTGGCATTAATGCTTATATGAAACTTATGGGTGCAAAAGTTTTAGATGATTTTATAAAAGAATGCGTAATTCTTAAGTTTGAGTCAAATTCTGATTTTTCTGGAGGAAGTAGTAGTGCACAAGTTGTGGTGGAAGATCTTTGATACATGCTATCTTATGTGTACATGTTTTTTGTATTTCGGTACCGACAAGTTAGTTGAAATTCTTGGCCAAAATAAAGGGAAAATGGTTGACCGGCCTTTATATCTGTGATGCCAAAGTCATGGGTCCAAGTTAGCAATGGTCTATATAGATCAAGCAGTAGCTGTACCTTGAAGCGCAAGATCTACGAAACATGGTGGATTCTGTGTGCTTGAGGATACAACAATGATAGCCAATACTGATGTTTATTCCTTACATTGAAATTTTCCCCTCTGGAATAACCTTTTAGATTATTCACAAATATCAAAATTATGTTAGGGTTGCTGCAACTTCCGAAGCAGTTCCTCATTTATATCTATTCTGGGTAAATGCAGGCACCAGATTTGCTTGCTCTCCTATTTTCTGAAGGTACGCTTTATTCTGTTACTCCCCTTGTCTTAAAAACCTATCTCATGAACTCTCTCTCTCTCTCTCTCGAGAAGTTAGAGGGCGGCTAGGGTTTTTGGGTAAGCTTGGAGGCTCTCGTCCAGCGGCTCCCGCGCCGTACCAGGCTTTGCCTGGTCGGTGAGTGGTGAGTGCAGCCGGGCGGGGATATTTTTTTGATAGCCGTATCTCAGCCTGTGCTGCGGCGGCGTGGATAGAACCTTGACGAGCTTGCAAGCCTTGTGGTGGTCCTACGTTTTCTGATCGCTATGAGATTCTAGAGGGAGCAGCCTGCTGGTACCGGTGTTCTATCCCTTGATCGCGGCGGCTGGCAGGATAGTGTGAGGCGGGGTTTCGACGGGCTTCTTCGGATCGAATATCTGATGGGTGTTTCGGAACCATGCGGGGAGGTGCTTTTGTCGGCGTGCTGGCGATGATGGAGGAGTGGATGGTGGCCGACGGCTACTCGTGGCAGTGGCTAGCGTCTTATAACCGTGGTGGAGGCGTGGTGGCTGCTGCAGCTTGGAAGTTTGGCTAGGGTTTGAGTGCCTTTGGGTCTGGGCTGTGTTTTGGGCCCAATTTCTTTTTTTGTGGTTAGTTCTTTTGTTATTCCATCTCTTACAGGTGGGTGCAGTGGGTCTTGGCCCTGTATACTTTGTTCTTTAGGACGTTACAATGTGCCCATGGATCAGTATTGATGTACACCATAAGGGTCTTAGGCGGATGTACTGATTTTTTGGTGTTGTAGCTTCTTATTGTTCAAGGTGTAGTAGTCTAGGCTAGTAGTCATTTTTATGTGCAGTCAGTGCACTACCTGAGCAATGATTGTAATATGAGAGGTGTTTGTACCCTTCATGCTTGACCGAGTGAGGTCGTATGATTTTATATCAATGGATCAGTCTTCCATTCCCCTCAAAAAAAAAAGAAAAAAAGAAAAAAAAAAAAAAAACCTATCTCATGGATTGTAACTGATTCGAGAACAGTTCTCTTAGTTTTTTATTTTATTTTTGAAGTCTATATTGCCTCTTCAGTTTCATTAACAAGAGCCACATGTAACAGCCACATAAGGGGCTGCATAAGGTGATGAGTCTTATAATAGTATCTATGATCTCCACATGTCTCGTCTAAGATTTAATCTCTCTCTCTCTACACACACACAGTCACACACACATATATGTATATGTATATGTGTGTGTATTTTTTTTTTTTTTTTTTATTTGAAACCTATTCGGTATCCTGTTTCTGAATTTATTTGTATGTCAATAGAAAGTAGATTGGTCTTGTATCATTTCCAAGATCAAAAAAAAAAAAAAAAAAAAACCATAACTAACTAAATTAATAGGTATTGAAAAAATTACAGATTGCTCTAAAGATTCCCATCTAATCTTTCTTTTCCAAAGTACAAATTTACCGCATGAATACCTCATTTGCTTCGAAGATTTCTAAGGCTGCCTCACCAGACGGCCAATTAAATGTTGACATGTCTTACATATACCACTGTCCTGTAGTACATTTACATTGAACAGTCGCTGTTGTGCTCCATAGTACGTTTAGTTGATCTATCCAAGTACAATCAATATCACCAGTCTACTGTTGCTTCAGTTACAAATCATTTAAGTAACCTACTTGCTTATTATGCAGGATCCAAACTATTGATTCACCAGCTCTTCCTTCCATATTTGATGGTTCAGCTAAATTAAAAGCGCAGTCTCAGGATGACTCTAAAGCTACATTAGCTCCAAAGGTAGTTAACTAAGTAGTATGTTTGATTGCTGCAGCAGAGCGGTGGCCTAATAATATGTTTTTTAATGGTTGGTTTCTTGTGCAAGTATAATTTATTTTGTGTTACATAGATTTCTCCTGAGGAGTCATGGCTATCATTTGATCAGGAAGCTGTAGTCCTGCATAACAAGGTATGGTCTTTCCTTTTCCTAAGATTTTATTACAGAGTGACAACATGCAACCTCTATAGGTTCGTGCATTTGCAGGATGGCCTGGAACTCGAGCTAAAGTTGTAGTTGTTGACGATAAAAACGGTCACCGCAATATGCTGGAGCTTAAAATTATCACAACCAAAGTTTGCAGCCATAGCAATATTCAGGTCAACCAAGCAGATGACATCTCTTTTCGAAAGGGTGCATTAGTATTCCCCTGTGGCGGGTCCACATCACTTGAGGTGCGTTTGCATTTGACCAATATCTGATACTGTAGTATTATTGCTAGGATAGGATCATGACATACGGTTATGCCTTCTGTTTTCTGAACCATTTCTAGTGCTCTCCAAGGTGTTGGTCTTGTAAGAACACATTTACCAAAATTGTTTTGGAACACATTCTTGTTGGAGAGGAAATATCTCACATTGAAAAAGTGACAAATAAAATATAACTTATAAGTGGGTGGATCCCACTCAATTGTACCGAGGCCTTTTGTAATTAAAACACAACACCTAACAGGTGGTTAAGTTGGGACAGTATTAGTATAATGGTGGACCACGGGCCACGCTTGTCGCTGTTTAACATGGTATCAGAGCGGGTCTCTCTCCAATTATATCTCCAATTATTCCTTATATTGCAATCGGAATATTCTGATTGGATTGTTACCAAATGTCCGATGTGGGCTTTGGATTGTTATATTGGTCAAGTCTCCGATATGAGACTTGTGTCCCAATTTCCAATGTGAGAATTGGATTGTTAATTAATTTCACGTGCAGACCTAGAGCTAGGTTGTACGTGAGGGGGCATGTTGGAGAGGAAATATCTCACATTGGAAAAGTGACAAATAAAATATAACTTATAAGTGGGTGGATCCCACCCAATTTTATCAAGACCTTTTGTAATTTAAACCCAACACCTAACAGGTGGTTAAGTTGAGACAGTATCGGTACAACGGTGGACCACGGGCCACGCTTGTCGCTGTTTAACAATTCTATCCAAACACCAACTTTCAAAAGTCATGTGTTACTTTCTTGTTTTATTTATTGTTGTGTTCCCCCCACCCAAAAAAAAAAAAAATTAGAAGAAGAAGAAGCCTTTCTATGATCTGTTAGACTGAATCTTACGATTTTGCCTTTTTTTCGTGTAGTTTGTTTATCATCTACCTAAACACGTCGGAAGAATATGAAATGGTGCATTTGATACCACCAATTCTCCGACCAAATGTGCATTGTGCTTTCAAATTGATATTTTTTTTATTTATTTGGCAGCTTGATCAGGTGCTAGAGATTCAGCTTCCTGGTAAGAAGGTTATGAATGCAGCTGCCTTCTGGAACGGTTTACGTGGTCAACAACTTAAAAGATTTGTTGATGAGTAATATTGTTGGTTTTTTTTTTCCTTCTTTTCTACTAATTCATTTAGTTAATGTCATTGGAATTGATACTCGATCAAAGATGGGCAGATGTAATCATGTAATGTTATTAGAAAATTGTTAAAAAGTTGGTATTTGTAATAATACTACTCATAAATAGCAGATTTCTCGAGATAGTTTCTTATGAAGTTTGGTTATAGCATCTAAAAGGGATCATTTCACTTTTGGAAGGAAGAAAGGGTGAGGAAGGAAGTGGAGGAGGGGGCGGCGTAGGATGATAAAATAAATAAGACTTTTTAAAAGCGAGGCTGACACTGTAGAATTCCTGATTCATTTCATGCTCAGATAATAGACAATGCTAAAAGGGCACATTTTTTTTCTTCTCTCTCTCTCTCTTTTTTGAATAAAGCACTTTTCTCTTTTATGATGCGTAAAGTGACATACGAATATTTGGCTTTCCTTTATTAAAAACAAAATAGGCACAGTATATCTAAAGCAGTTTTGCAAGTTTTGAAAAACAAATTATTATAATTTAATTTATTTTATAGAATTCCCAATCAGGTCAATAAATTCAAAAGCCTTTCCAATTAGATTTATGTTTCCTTACGAACAAGGTTGAAAATTTGTCCAAGGTCCAATGTTTCCTAATCATGTTTTCAAGTTAAATTTTGCCCTTGCTTCAATTAATTGTGTTTATTCTATCTATTATTGTCAAACAATAACTAGCTTATTGTCAAAGGATAAACTTTATTACAAAGTCACAAATCCGACAGTAACTATTTTACTATTGAACAACTACTTAATACAAACAAGAAAAACTCTAGAGGTTGAGCAGAGAGAGCGGCGGTAGAAATCCTTAAGGACTTCTTCAGACTCCGTCAGATCTAGCAGTTGTGGCTTCTTGTTATGCCGTCGGCAAGGATTGGCTGGGTTTGTTTGGTATCCGGTAAGGACAGAGGCAACAAGTACAATGTTGGTGCTCGTTGATTTCACGTAAGAAGAAGAGTAGGGGTGGCATTCTGCTGATCGACAGGTCTTGTTTCTGTTGGCTTGGGTTGTGCTTTGGTGGTCGCTACTAGGGTAGTCGGCAAACTTGGTGACTGATGCTATGGAAAGGCCGGCCACTAGAAATCTTGACGGCGGTGATGATAAGTGGGCAGAAGATGGCCAGTGCTTTTGCTAGCTTCGCTTGTGTTTGGGGTTAGGCCTTGGGGCCTGGACTTAGATTTAGGTTATCTAGGTCGATTTCATAGGCTTTCAAGGAGGGTGTCGTGCCACCCTCACTTATTACTTAGTGATTTGGGCAGGCCTGGCCTAAGAGATGGACATTCTTGAGTAGTTGAGTTGATATATGGTCTAAGGCCAATCGTGTTCAGATCATGATTTCTACGGGAGTTGGAAATTATCTGGGATAAGACTGATTTTTTTCAAGCGGCTTATGGATAAAGAGTTGCTCCTATTTGTTTGCTAGGAAGGTGTTCTGTTAGTACCACAATGACATACAAGCTAATGGGAGGCTAGTCAATTTTTTTTTTCCCCTAGGAGACACTGAGTTGTTTGTTGTTTATAAGATAATAGCAAATTCAAAACAGATTTGTAATGAGTTGCATTTACTTGATAGAGTTTCAGGATTCTTGTCTGTTGTCCTATTCAAGTACATGTTACACTCTAGCCCCTTTTTTAATGACTATTAACTCTAATTATATAAATATCCATTTAAAAAAAAAAACTACTTAATACAAAAGAAATTAGAATTGATATCACTTTTTGACAAGAAAAAGTTTATTCTTTGACAATAAAAAGTTTATTCTCTGACAATAAAAAGTTTATTGGTTTGACAATCAATTTCTAATTGTCACAAGCAGACTGGAAATAAACTTCTAATTGACAGTTTTAAGTTGTTATAATTTCTGTCTTTAAATTTAATGCATGTAGTTGAGATCCAGTTGTCCTTCATTGTCCCTTAAAACTATCCATCCTTTTCCATTTATCTATACTATAAAAAAAGGCTTGTGGTTTGGTGTAACTGGCTTCAACAAATTTTGTCGGTTATGTCACCGCTATGTTAAAACAAATAGAGTAACTAGAAGAGCACTCTTTGCCAGTTGGTGCCTGGTTGAATACATTTTTTCCGTTGAGACTCGTGATATCATTTCAACATGTTCTCTAAATGGTTATTGTAATTAGGAGTTTAGACTCATTGTCCTCCTCTTGTATTTGACAGTTTCATTAATCAAGGCTTGAGAGCAACTACACTAGTCCTTTATTAAAAAAAAAAAACATAAAATTGAGAAAGTGAGTGTGAGAAGAAAACTTTCACGTTCTCCTCATTTCAACAATAACAGGTATATCGCATAGATATAAAGTTAGTAATTTTAAAGCAAACTATAATTGGGGTTATAATCTAAATAAATTTAGAAAAAGCAAACTTACAATTATTCCCACTAACCAAACTGATGTATAATAAATTAGACCCAGAGCAAAAGCAGTGTTTATTAGCCGATGCTTTGAGGGCTTTTTATTAGACTGAAGATTCTAACCAATGTTTTCTAGCCAATGCCCCATTTCTAACCAATGCTTTATGGAGCATTCTATTTGACTCTAAAATTCTAGCCAATAAGCAACAAATCTCCTTGTAATTTAGTCATATAAATACCAACTCTCAGAGTTGGAGTGTATCAATCAATCATCTCTACTCTTTGCTTAATGGGTGCTCTTAATTATCTTTCCAACTTTTGCACTGTCACTAGAACAAGGACCAGGAGGAAAACAATGCAGGTACGCATCATAATTATTACATACCAATTGGGCAATAGTAGAATGACTAGAATCATGAAATTAAACACTTCATCCTTGTACTAGTTCTCCTCCCCAGCTTTAATTCCACTCTATCTGCATATATGTATCAATAAATTAAATAGGTGCAGATGCCATAGCTAGTTTCCTCTGAGGAGTTGTTTGCTGAAACGATGGATTCTGTTTTCCCATTGATTCCCAGAAAGTTGAGATCAAAGTCAAAATGGATTGTGATGGCTGTGAAAGAAAAGTTAAGAAGGCTGTTTCGACCATGAAAGGTCTCTCTCTCTCTCTCTCTCTCTCTCTCTCTCTCTCTCTCTCTCTCTCTCTCTCTCTCTCTCTCTCTCCGATTACATCTATAGTCAACAAACCATGCACTGATGTACGCAGGTGTAGAAAGTGTGGAGGTGAACCGAAAACAAAGTCGGGTAATTGTAAACGGGTATGTGGAAGCAAACAGGGTTTTGAAGAGAGTTAAGAGTACGGGCAAAAGAGCTGAAATTTGGCCATACATCCCTCAACATCTTGTCCATTATCCACACGCCTCCGGAGCCTACGACAAAAGGGCACCACCAGGTCACGTTAAGAATACATTTGCTTTTCCGGCCTCTGATGCATCTGACAACAACATTGTCTCATTTTTCAGTGATGACAATGTTAATGCTTGTTCTATAATGTAGAATCTTACAAAATCAATCAACTTGCCTTTAATTTCCTTCTTAATCAATAATACCATAGTTGACTACTTGATTCCAGAGTTTGAATAAATCAAATTCTAAATGTCAATGGACATCAAATGTTTGGCTCAATTGATTTGAGCGTGTTATCAACTTATCTAATGTAGAACAACAAACACGATCATTGAAGTTGGAAAGTATTTACATAGTGGTTTATCGTATATAGAGATTAAGAACTAGCTATGAATCATACGGCTTTAGGTCATTGAAAATCACTTGCATAAACAAATAAAATGAAAACATATGGATTTTGAAAGCAAAGGTATTATGTATCTTTTTTTTTTTTTTTGAGATTTTTATTTAAAAATTAGATTAAGTAATTTCAATGACAAAAAATAAAATAAAAGTAAGATAGATAGAATGATGGAATGCATAACACCATAGGACCACTATGGAGTTCAAGATTTTCCTCTCAAATTTGAAATCATATAAAATGATGATTATTAATTCAAATTATGTTTTCCATGTTTTGTCGGGTCTCTACTTAACATTTAAAGGCTGAAAAGAAAGCTAAATCGATTACTTGTAATTGCAGTGATTAAATCCTAGGCATAAAGAAGAAAGAAAGTGTGGAATATAATCATCATACTGCTCGATTTCAATCCTGATTTCCTTAAGGTTACAAGTAACCGATATTCGGCGCATTAAGTTTCGCCATCGATTGTAACTCTCTAGCAATTATTACCATAAGTATAAGATAAAAAAGAGTACTTTTGATAACAATTACTCTGCGCAACAATTTTAAATACTACCTGACATTCAAGAGAAGAACGATACGCTAAAAACAAGCGCGCAATTTAACCCTGCAAAATGTAGTTGTTAGTATAGAATAAGTAGGGATCGTTCAAGCCGGGGATTGAGGGTACACCTGTAATTGCAAAAATAAATAAAGAATTAAAAAAAGTAAAAAGAATTATATTTACAAAATTATATACAAAAGAAACAAGTAATCAAAAATGGGGGATTTAGAATTAAAATTAAAAATTAAAATAAACAAAATAAAGAAAATGTAAAAACACATATACAAGGGTGGAACGCAAGGAACAAAGATCAAAACCTCATCCATATGAATGAAATCCAATCACAAATCCTATAGTTGATCTTCTATGTCATGAGAAAGAAGTTGACCATGTGAAACGTTAATAAACAAACGATTTCCCATATTTTACTTTCCTTGAATGTTTATTCTAAGTGAAAGCACCTAAATTAAACCTATTGAACATGCAATCATAATCTAAAAAGCTAGCTAATCAAGAACACATTCAACGTATGAAGAACAAAGAAATGATGTCAACCAAAGTGCACAACCTAATATGACAAAGTTCATCTATTTGCAATCCTCCTTAATTGATTTTGACTTTTGTCCAAAGCTTTCACTACTTATGAATTAGGTTCACAAAACTATTAGGTGAATTGTTTACCTAAATCTAGCTTCAATTACATGCATATATCCTAAGTTGGCCACCAAAGAACACATACATATAAAAGTTTTCTATAATCCGAAATCAATTAAGCAATCTCACATAAGCAACATAGAAATCAACACATAGAAATCAGAATTTTATTTCAAAACATATAAATGGGCTTTAAACTTTGCCCTTAACGTCATGTTAACTAGAATTCATAACTCTATGAATCAAACAAAGGAAAACAAAAGAAAGTATGAAATACACCGTGAAAGAAATATGACAAAGCCTTGAGACGAAGAACTTGAAAATCCTTGAAAGCAAGCAATCTTCTAGGGACGACACAAAGGTGGATGGCGGCTAGGATCTTGATGTATTGCATGACTTCTTCTCCTCCTTGGTTGAGACGCAGAGCTTCTGAAGACTAGAGAATGGAGAGAATTTTTGGTGTTTAGAATTATGGGAGAAGTGGTGTGTGAAGTGGTCGATGAAACGTCCCAATGATACTCCTATTTATAGGAGGATGGCAACTTGGTCTCCAAGCCTTCAAGATTGATCCACACAGCATTAGCCAATCAGATAATTTCATATCATCCTTCCCATGTCATCCAACCAATAAGAAGCCTTCAAATTAGCACCTTGATTCTACGGAGATTATTTTTGCATTAATTACATGATTATTTTCAGATTTATCTCCTTAATTTCGGCCAAGGATGGAGTGCAGAGCTCAAGGAATGTATTTGGACCTGTTTTTAACCTTCCTGAATATTGTAAATCCCTTAAAACTCTCCATGATAACTTCAAAAACGTCACTTTCCAGAATCTCTTGAATATCTCACGGCAAAAACACTTATTTCACTTAGAATTCCTTCCTTTTGCATCCAAGAAACCCTGGTATACTTAGGTCTCTTTATTTGCTGCAATATCCCAAGTTTTCTAGAACATTCTTGAGCTTTCTTAGATATCTTGAAGCCACATGGTCTCCTAGTGCTCTGAGGTTTCCTAGCCCCATCAGGACTCCTCATGTCTTCAGGATTCCTAGTCAAACAAGGACTCTTCATATTCTTGAACCTTCCATAATCTTCTTTTGCTTTCCTAGTTCAATTGGGACTCCTTGTAGTTGTATCATTAGGATTCCTACTTTGACTGGGTTTCCTAGTCGGACCAGGAAAACTTCATTTCTTCATTTCAGCTTATTTCTGCATCCTTATGCCTTGCCTTTGTCATCTCAAATCCTTCTCATGTGTCTTTAAGCTCATTTCCTTGTCATTTTCCCCGATGTACCTAGAAAATAGAAACTAAATTCAAAAATGATTAAGTAAAGGAAATAACTAAACAAAATATGGGGAGTTCAATATTAAAATGTTGCATTAAAATGCTCCTATCAAAGAATCACCAGAGTTAGAGTGATCGGGGAACCACAATCTAGAGAATCCGAAATGGAAATAGAATTAAGCAATGAGAAAATTTCACCATACTCATGCCATAATATCAATTGAAGGGAGCCCTTCTAATGAGGACTACTAAAATGAGGATTAGTTGAGGATTTTCTAAATAACAGTTTGGGAGACCTACTTTTCGATTACATTATGGCAAATCAAACGTTAGATGTTTATGTATGCATGAGTGGTCCTCATTAGAAGGGCTTCCATAAATTGAAATACAAATTCTCCAATTCTATATTCCAAGTCCAACTCATCACGACATAGATAAAGGAGGGGTAAACCTAAACCATACATTAAGAGAAAAAAAACTAAAGCAAGAGTACACAAAGCATATGAATAACATCAATTTTTCCCAATTACGAATAGTAAAAGGAGCTATAAACCATTCTAACATAAAATTTCAATTATGTATTCATCTAATTATATGTTTTGTTGTATATCCTCTTATACCCAAAACCATAGCAAACTATAAACACGAATACTCATAGTCAGATGTAAGGAGTCAAATTTAAAGTAAGCTAAAACTGGGAATCCAGATGAAAAATTAGCTTACTTGCAATTGGAAAACTGACCTAATAAAAAATTCTCTTAGCTGCTTGATAAAATCCTTCGGATCCAATGAGAAGAACACAAAACCCAGACCTCTCTTTCTCTCTGAAATACCAAACATCTAGATGGAAACATGGAGCGATAGGATCAGGACAGCAGTGAGGGACAAAAACGTTAAAGAACAAAGAAAAGAGGGCAAAACCGTCACTTCACTGTTTATTTAACATTAATGAACAGTGAATTCACGTTTGAGTTTTAGTATAGAGTATAATATACCTTATTCTTTTACCCAAATTGTTTATATAATTTATAGGACAATTCTTAGGTTCAGCCTTGGAGTGAACGAGCATATTCACCTCTGTTGTCGATTAACATACTTTTACTTAATAAATTTATCATCCAATAGTCCATATCTTAAGTTAGTTTTTAAAGAACATCTCTGTAAAAAATCAATCGAATAAGAAATCGTTTAATTATCTAATTGAATCAAATAAATGGATGGTTCTAACAACACTTAATACTATTATGATGAATCGTCCATGTATTTCATAAAAATGAATAACTCAAAGCTATTCAAGTTGATTGATTTTTTATAGAGCTGATCTTTGTATGATGTTATGCAGCATGAATGGTTGGATTAGAAAATTATAAAGTTAAAGTGCATCAATCGCAATAGAGGGTGAATATTGTTCACCCAAGGGTGAACCTAAGAATTGTCCTAATTTATATAAGGTCAGTTGCATCCTCAAATTGTTCCATACTTGACTATTTGACTATTTTACCCTTCCACCTATTGTTGGTTTTCTTTATAGATTAATCTCTCTCTCTCTAAACTCCAATGTCGCGGTTCTCAATCCTCCTTCGTTCACAGTGTTCCCGCGAATCCAATTCCAAGCCCAAACCCGAAATCGAAACCATTACGATCGAGAATCTGACTCGAATTTCTCTCTTAGATTCTGATCCGAGCTAGAGACAGAGCTCCTGCTCAGATGGGGGTGATCAGATCACCGATCATGTCGTTGGAGTCAATAGCTTCAACCTTCTCGCTGAATAACAGTACTGCTTCTTCACCGTTCATCTATAATCAGAGATCGAAGTTATTTTGTTGACTATCTCAATCAGACACTGCACCAGAGCACCTTTATCTTCCTCTATAGCTGTATTTTCACTCTGATCTCAATAAGTGACACCATATCTGATTTGATTGATTCCGGAGGACTTGGTATTGAAAGAGAGCGGAAATGAAAGCAGGTATTAGTAGTCGCCTAAGACGAGGAGAGTATGTTTTCTTGAGAGAGAGAGAGAGAGAGAGAGAGAGAGAGAGAGAGAGAGAGAGAGAGTCTCTCTAATCAATTTGGGTAAATTTGCTAATTAGTCACTGTGGAGTCTTCTTTTTTTTTTTTTTCATTTTTTGTACAAGAGGTTAAATACAGGAGCCTCTAGGGCATTCATTAGTCCCTGTGGAGTTTTGGTGGAGATTCTTTCACGTTTTCGCAGCAATTGGGAATTACAGTTATTTTTGGTGTTGATAGGAGTAGCTTTTAGTATTGGTGAGAGTAATTTTTGGTGTTGGTCAGAGTAGTTTTTGGCAATGATGAGATTAACTTTTAGTGTTGGTGGGAGTAGCTTTTAGTATTGGTGAGAGTAACTTTTAATGTAGGTAATTTTTTATGTTGGTTAGAGTAGCTTTTGTTGTTACTGAGAATAACTTTTGGCGTTGATAAGAGTAGCTTTTGGTGCTAGTCCGAATTGCTTTTGTGACCTCACCGAAATTCACCAATAATACCTTGCCGAAAGTTGTCGGAGACCTTACCAAAGTTTGACAAAGGACGCCGAAGAGGAGAAAAGGTGATTGGTGGCGTTTTATTCTTGTGGCATTTTTGTAAATATGTTGGTTTTTTATATCTAAAATTTTGAATGTGGTGGCTTTATGATTAGTGGCATTCAAAAATGACCTCATATATGATTGACCTTTTTTTTTTTGTTACAAATTATGGAGCGTCTCAAACTCTCAACAATTTCGCCACAGTTCTGATTTCATCAAGCATAGGGTTCACCCATACTTTGATCACCTCCAAACCTCTGTCCAATAATTCTCAATTAAAGCTCGACAAGGCTGGTTACGCACTCAACTCGGTGGCTGCCAGCACACAAGAATTTGAATAATCCAATATTATAATGCAAATGAACATGAAATTTAGGACACAAAGGCGACCATCTATTGCCCATTTACGTACTTGACCAAACGACCTTACATTCTCCTTCAGAGTCAAGTATTGCAACTAGGTGCTCCGCATGAGGTCCTATGTTTCTGTACAAGTGATTTGAAAGAGGCTCCTAGAGAATCTGTGCTCCGCATGAGGTCCTATTATTTCTGTACAAATAATCATTTATATTTGCTCAAGTAGTTACGTTGAGTCCCAAAGAATCTAAAATGCTGCAACCTTTTTTGGCAACACCTAGGCATCAGCAGTTTACTTGGTCAGGCTTCCCACATAATACAAATGCAAATATGAGCAAAGTAGCCAACTAGCATTTCATTTAATAGAGTGGTAAGGCATAACACTCTGCAGAGGTCCTAAGTTCAACTACTCCCTCCCCCATCGAGCTAACAAAACATAAATGGAAGTTATATACACATCAGTAGAAAGTGGCTCTTCCCAACATGTGAAAAGATTTCACATTCCACCTCAAAGCACAATTTTTCTGGTGGATAGTTGCTCTTTCCAACCATACAAAAATTTCACAAAAGAAAAAAATAACAGAAAATAAGATGAAAGATGTTGCTCTATTCAGCAATATACATTCATAGCACAGTGCAAAATAACAAGATATTAAATCAATTGAAATGGAAGGCATCTATTGATACATATGTTAAAAGAGTGGATCCAACAGTTTACTGTAATTTCCAGCACAATACAGAATTGATAGAAGAACTCATTTAAGTAAGATTGATAGATTGGAAGGACGGAGGGAACTGACCATTACGCCATATGCAGATATCCATCTTGAGCTGGCCACAAGAACTGAAAAAATCACCTGGGATTATAAGGGAGCAAGATGAAGTAGGGCTATGACAATGGCTTGGAGTACTGTTTGTGAAGGACTGTAATCTGAGTAAACATCCCTTGGTTTTAGCAGTAAGATCATAGAAAAAGCCTCCCATAAATCTAGGTTGAATACAACTAAGCCTCACCATATTTCCTAGAATTTCAGTTGTGTTGTCAAGGATAAATAATATGCCATCATTCTGTTCTTGAAGAACAAGAAATTTGTCATTAAAGTTGATTGTAATTGAAAAGCTGCTGTTGTACAGGAAACGTGTTGCAGAGTTCAAATGATTACTGCTGAAATGTTGGTATAACTTCTTCGTTGAAGAGACAAAGTTGCAGCCTGAATGAGGGCATGAACAAGGTGAATGCATACATGCCTTTTCATGTTCATTTTTATTATTGCACGTCATCCATTCTTTGCAACCATACTTGATGTTTTGGCATGACATTCTAATTGATTCTAGAACTTTCTCAATGGCACGACAACGATTATAACCAATGGGCCAGGAACATGAAGGACATTTATTTTTAATCTTCGTGCTGCAGGAGGAGCAAGCTATATGACCATTTTCACACTGAAATTCCAAGCACCAAAAAGTTATTAGTATGTTATATTAAAACTTAAGATATGCCTAACTTAAGAGTTATTAGAAGATGATATACTTGGAAGGGGTAGCAAGATAGAAAAGGATAGAAAGGTATTGTAGATATGCCTAGCTTCAATGATTAATTTACAGAGAAGCAAAAGTAGCAGTATTTAACAATGATTCAAATCATTAAACATAAAAAGATGACCAACGCTGATAAATTGAGATTGTTATATATTAATATCTTGCACTTGAAAAGGAAAAGATGTGACTATGATTCATAATCTTAACTCTTTAAGTAAATAATTGATATCTAACAGAAATCGAAGAAACTAATTCTACATGTCCTTCATGAATATGCCATGACAACCTTCTACCATGTTCAGAACCTGAAACTTCAGCCTAACTTATGCAGGGACAGGAAAAAAAAAAAAAAAAAGAAGACGAAGAGGTGCAACACTCGAAAAACAAATATTGCACCCATAGCAGATGATTCCACAAGATACTAATAATTAGAGGCCTAAAAACAACTTGATGATCATTTGGTTTAATACTAAGGTCAGGTTTTCACTTCCTTCTGTATTCCATTGACCATCACCATACATTGCACATATGATTATCAAGTTTGAAGACTTCAAGAATGGTTATCTCCTTGACAGATTCAGAGTTTTCCCTTTGTGGGATTGGGCACATGGCAATTTACAAGACAACAAAACCCCTAAAATCTGCACAGCTTGGAACTAAATAAATAATCCAAGTGACCAGACCTTACAGAGTCATACATCTTTCCTAATCATATTGATATAAACCCATATTAAACCCTATACAAAGACTGATAAAAAAAATTCATAAACAGACAAAAATCATACACCAGATTTCACATTCAAAAGAAGTAGATGAAAGAAAATTCACTAGTTATCAATAAAAACTGACTTGTGTCCATAAATCAGAAGAGACACTACACAGGTCACCGGGACTTATGCCCATACATCAAATAGATACTATATGACTCGGCTCAAGCACAAAATAACTGCTCATCATCCATGTAAAGAACAAGATGGCATCAACAGGTATATATTAACCGCCTTATTTTAACCAATTACTCTCAGTCTCTTCATGTATATATTCAAAAAAGACTTCAATTCAAAACAAGAAAAGAGTGCAGTGGCATAGGTCCTGTTGGTTAGACAGGTTGTGAAAGAATCGGTTCTTTTAAATCAGTTTAAAACTTAAACGGAAAAATTGTTCTAATAAAATAAGAGTTGGTTTTATGAGATAAGACTCTGGAAAGAGAAAATACAGACAGTAAATATATTCTAGATATTCATGACAGACTGAGCCAAAGTATACCGTAAAACCCATTAGAAGTGTGCAAGGAATAGTATAGATATTCATGGCAGTAAATCCTATTCAAGGCATGAAAGGCAACGCAGAACTAAAATTTAATTGTAAATAGAACCCAGCAACCTTAAGGTACATTTTAAATTCATTCTACAATCTGCAGTATTGATGACATGAAAACTGTAATACGCCTAATTTACTTTATATCTGTAACACTTTTGAACTGGTGTCATTACGAGACAGCCCCTTTTCCACTCCAGCAAACAACTATACCCAAATTCAAACAATAACATTGTCATTTGCACTACGCTGTCAACTTGTGTTACCGAATTGTCCATAGCCAATACTATTACATTTTTGCTTCTACTATAAGTGCCATCTTCAAAGAAACAGAAATCTATGGACATGACACTAAATAAAGTATTTATTCTGACAAGTTCAATTGTCTCTTTAGTGTCAATCGAACTAGAAGTTTATTAAAGAATCATGCCAACTGGTGAAGGGTTGCATTTAACTGGTGCAGAAAAACAAATGGAAATATCCATTTCCATAAACCCACAAGCCCAACTTAACAACAATAACTAGGATGCTCCGCAGTCTATCACAAGAAATACCCATCAACTTAATCATATGAAATGCAACCCGCTTTAAATCATGAACTAACCGGCAAATCAGAATAATATGAACTATAAAAACTCATAATAACAAACAAGCAGTCAACCCCATTATTTGAAAACTAGAATGAGAAATGATTATAAAAGAAGAGACCTGGAAGACGGGGACGGTCAAGGATTCACAGCAAATGGGACAATCAAGCACATCGGGGTCGGTCAAGGTGATGGAAATAGACCTATCCGTGGTGGAAGCAAGAGCAGTCTCTTGAGCAGCCGAGGCAGAACCCAATTCGATGCTGGTCCTCGGCGACTCGTGTATTACGAATTCATCACCTTCAGTTTCTTCTTCTTCTTCTGAATCACTTTCTTCTTCTTCTTCCTCTTCTTCTTCTGTTTCCGATGATGATTCGTCCTCAACAGCCTGTAGCCCACCTCCTCGTCGTTCCCCTATGGCGACAGTAGCAGCTGTCCGAAGAACAAGACGACGTCTCTTCTGCCTGGGGCTGCTCGGTCCTTCTCCATCTTCATCTCCGCCTAACGAGAATCTCGTCATTCCTCCTCTCTCTTTCTTTCCTTCTTTCTTTCTCTCTGCGATCCCCAATTACATAACCTAAATTTACCATCACCCTTATAAAACGTAAAACACAAGCCTTAGCCAGTTAGCCTCTAATTGCACGTGTCCCCACTCCATTCTTTTTCTTTTCTTTTCCTTTTTTTTTTTATCGAAAAATTTCATTCTGTTTTAGGGAAACGATATTTGAAAGATAATTTTGTAGAATATTCTGTAAATATTTACTTTCCTTGTAGATGTAGATTATATTTTCTGTATAATTGTAGGAGATCGTTTCCTATTAGGATTACTCTTGTATCACTTTATAAACCCTATTCTTGGGGGTGAATATTATTGAAGCATTCTAAACATATTGAATTCTTATTTTCTACTTGGTATCAGAGCAGGTTCAATCCCTGCACTGTATTCCTCTGAAACCCGAAACCCGAAACTTGAATCTCGAAGTATTTCACGAACCACCCGGTCAAATTTATTTTTCCATCACCCAAAGCTATCTCAAAATTGCCATAGCCCACCTTGAAAAATTGAAGCATAGCAAATCATAAAAAAAGACGTAGCAGCATAGCATCATAACGTGGGACCACAACATTGTATAATTGTTTAAGCCTAAAGCCCTGCTACAGTGCTACAGTACATCACGTGGGATTTTTTCTTTCCATCTGCTACAACACATTCTGACCCTGCACAATTGTTTAGGCCTAGCTCGGGTCCCACGCAGACAAGCTCTCCTCTAGTCTGCAATTCTGCTGCAGCCGACAAAGCTGAGCCAAGCCGACAAAGCCAAAACCCAAAAGTCGTTGCTTTCTACTCAATGGACCTATCCTCAGGCTTCTCAACTCCTCCACCACGCCGTCCTCCGGGTAAGACAAATCCATATGCAAATACAAAGTGTCCGCTCTGTGGGTTTTTGGGTCACAGCAAGCAACGGTGTTATGAAGTAATTGGCTACCCTGATTGGTGGGATTTCACCAAGAAACCGTGAAAGAACCCTGGAAAAGCTACCGTGGCTACTGCAGAGGAAGAGCAACC
Source organism: Rosa rugosa (assembly GCF_958449725.1). NCBI lineage: Eukaryota > Viridiplantae > Streptophyta > Magnoliopsida > Rosales > Rosaceae > Rosa > Rosa rugosa. The sequence continues at coordinate 34,286,830 of NC_084826.1, forward strand.
ATCTAATGCCTCCGCTAATGTAGCACAGTCAGGTATAAGGGGTAAGGTGTCTGTGAATAGTTCTTGGATAATTGATACAGGTGCATCTGACCATATGACTAATGATCCTAGCCTCTTGAAAAAGCTGAAACCCTCCTCTCAAAGTATTGTTTCTACTGCTGATGGTACTCCAACTCCAGTAACCGGAGAAGGCTCTGTTGTCCTATCTGACACATTAACCCTTGACTCTGTATTGGTTGTCCCTTCACTAGCATATAACCTCCTATCTGTTAGCCAGATTATCCTAGCACTAGCATGTATTGTGACTTTTTATCCCTCTTTCTGTGTGTTTCAGGACATTCTGACTCGGCGGATTCTTGGTTATGGTGTCAGAAGGGGGAAACTCTACTACTTGGATCTGACAGCAAGTGGAGAGCAACAGCTGTTAGGACAAGTGAATCAGGTCAATGGGGTAGAGAATGCTAAGGAAACAGTGTGGTTGTGGCATCGTCGTTTGGGTCATCTGTCTTTCAGTTATCTTAAGAAACTACAACCTCAGTTATTTTCGGTTGTTAGTGATTCAGATTTTCATTGTGATATCTGTGAACTGGCTAAAAGTCATCGAATTTCGTATTCACCTAGTCTCAATAGAAGTCCCATTCCGTTTATGAAAATTCATTCTGATGTTTGGGGTCCTGCCAAGATCCCGTCTTTCTCTGGAGCTCGATATTATGTGACTTTTATTGATGATTGTACTCGTATGACTTGGGTGTCTTTATTGAAGAACAAGAGTGATGTGTGTTCCATGTTCAAAGAGTTTCACAAGATGGTGTCTATACAGTACCAACAGAATATTCGAGTTTTCCAATCTGACAATGGCGGAGAATATATTAATGGTCCTATGCAGGAGTTTATGCAATCTCATGGAATTCGACATCAGACTTCTAACTCATATACTCCTCAACAGAACGGATTGGCAGAAAGGAAGAATCGCCAGTTACTTGAAGTTGTCCGTGCCTCTTTGTTTGGCATGCATGTACCTCGTGAATATTGGGGAGAAGCTGTGAAGTCCGCCGCTTACCTCATTAATCGTACTCCCTCTCGGGTAATTGAATTTCAAAATCCTCAGCAGAAACTTCAGAAACTTATGTCACTTCCGTCGTTACCAAATCTTGAACCTCGCGTGTTTGGATGCGTAGCCTATGTTCATATTCCCAAGCCTCAACGCAGCAAGCTTGATCCCCGTGCCCGTAAGTGTATATTTGTTGGTTATGCGGAATTCAAAAAGGGTTATCGATGTTATGATCCTCTTACTGGTACTATGTATGTTTCTCTTGATGTTGCATTTCACGAATCTGAGCCTTATTATTTAGGGGGAGTTTCGGAGTCTTCCCTTCAGGGGGAGAGAGGTTGTGAAGGAAATCCTCAAGATTTATTTGCATTTGAAGAGTTTGAAGAATTAGAAGCTTTGGAATCAAGATTTGGAGTTGGGAATTCTTCTCCAACTGAAATTCCAACTGAAAGCGAAATAGCAAACGAAAAAGAAAAAGAAGAGAATTCTCCAACTGAAACAGAAACTGCTTCCGTGAGAAACGAAAAAGAAAAAGAAAAGGGAACTGCTGCCGTGGGTCCATCCATCTGCCAAAGAAACAATGAAACTGCCGTGGGAAGAGAAATTGGACTAGAAAAAGGAGAAAGTGGAAAAGGAATAGATGGTGATGCCGTGGGGCCCTCCATCTGCCAAGGAAACAATGAAATTGCCGTAGGAAGAGAAATTGGACAAGAAAAAGGACAAAGTGGAAAAGGAATAGATGGTGATGCCGTGGGGTCCTCTAGCCAACATCATAATTCATCAAATATGACAGATGCAGAGTTCTTCCCCCTCTCTACACCGTCAACTAAAGAATCCGCTGCGAATGTTTCTCCTCAGGTACCTTTAATTTCAAATGAATCATCTGGGGTAGATAATATTGAGCCTAGGAAATCACAGAGGGTTACCAAGGGCATTCCTAAGAAACAATATGAACCAGACATCAAAACCAAAGCTAAATATCCTATAGCTAATTACATGTCTAACCATAGGTTGTCTGGGTCACATGCACTTGTTGTTGATCAATTATCCACTGTATCTATTCCTAGTAGTGTACAGGATGCTTTGGCAGATCCTAAGTGGACTCAAGCGATGAATGAAGAACTAGAGGCTTTGCAGAAAAATTTGACTTGGGATATTGTGACTATGCCTGCTGGAAAGAAGACTGTTGGATGCCGATGGGTGTTTACAGTAAAACTTAAAGCTGATGGGAGCATTGACAGGTACAAAGCCAGATTAGTTGCCAAAGGTTACACTCAGCGCTATGGGATTGATTATGAAGAGACGTTTGCCCCTGTAGCAAAGATCAATACTGTTCGAATCTTGATTTCACTTGCAGCAAATAAAGATTGGCCTCTGCATCAATTTGATGTGAAGAATGCGTTCCTCAATGGTAACTTGGAGGAAGAAGTATATATGGACATGCCACCAGGAGTGAAAAATTTGCCTTATGATACTGGCAAGGTTTGTAAGTTGAAGAAGTCTCTTTACGGTTTGAAGCAGTCTCCGAGAGCTTGGTTTGGAAGATTCTCTAAGTCTATGAGGGCGTTTGGATATAAACAAAGCAACTCAGATCACACTTTGTTCATCAAACGTCGTCAGGGGAAGATTACCGCTCTAATTGTATATGTTGATGATATGGTTGTCACAGGGGATGACTTAAAAGAGATGGAGGCTCTACAAAAGTATCTTTCTAAGGAATTTGAGATGAAGGACCTTGGGCAATTGAAGTACTTCCTTGGAATTGAAGTTGCAAGGTCTAAGAAGGGGATTTCTTTGTCCCAACGTAAGTATGTACTTGACTTGTTAGCTGAGACCGGAATGCTTGACTGCAACCCTATTGAGACACCGATCGAGATGAATCACAACCTCGCCATCTATCCGGATCAGGCTCCAACTGATAAAGGAAGGTACCAACGTCTAGTAGGAAGACTTATTTATCTTTCTCATACTAGGCCTGATATTGCTTATGCTGTGAGTGTGGTCAGTCAATTTATGCATTGTCCTAGTGAAGAGCATATGGATGCAGTGTATCGTATTTTGAGATATCTTAAAATGGCACCTGGAAGGGGTTTGTTGTTTGAAAAAAAGGAAGAGTTGGAGGTTGTGGGTTACACAGATGCAGACTGGGCTGGTCATAAGACGGACAGACGGTCTACATCTGGGTATTTTACCTTTGTTGGAGGAAACCTTGTGACTTGGCGTAGCAAGAAACAGAAGGTTGTTGCAAGGTCAAGTGCTGAAGCTGAGTTTCGAGGTATGGCACATGGAGTCTGTGAGATGTTGTGGATTCGTAATGTGTTGAAAGATTTGGGTTTTAAGCTCAAGAAGCCTATGGATTTGCATTGTGATAGCAAGTCTGCTATTGAAATTGCTCATAATCCTGTTCAGCATGACCGGACTAAGCATGTGGAAGTAGATCGACATTTCATTAAGGAAAACCTGGACAGGAAAATCATCCGTTTCCCTTTTGTGTATACAGAAGATCAGTTAGCAGATGTTCTTACGAAAGGAGTGTCAAGGAAAGGGTTTGACAACTCGATTGACAAGTTGGGCATGATTGACATCTATGCACCAACTTGAGGGGGAGTGTAGAATATTCTGTAAATATTTACTTTCCTTGTAGATGTAGATTATATTTTCTGTATAATTGTAGGAGATCGTTTCCTATTAGGATTACTCTTGTATCACTTTATAAACCCTATTCTTGGGGGTGAATATTATTGAAGCATTCTAAACATATTGAATTCTTATTTTCTACTAATTTCTGTCTGTTCTCATTGATAATAGGGGTCTCTTTATATAGAGGATTACAATGCATAGAATCTGAATTGTACAAGGAAATGTAATCATACAATGAATTGATATCTCTAAGATATTCTCCGAGATTCTCTCTCTAATTAAAACTCTATTACCACTAGGTCAAGTAATCTAGAGTTTGGGCCAGACACACAAATAGGGATTTACTTGAACACTCTCCCTTGTGTCGCCCAAACGCGGTGCTTCTCTCGTTGCCTCGCTAAAAACCTTGCCGAGTAACAAAAACCCAGTGGGACAAAAATGACCTTGGTCGAAGGGGAAAAAGAGCACAACACACCATTCAAGTTTCGAGATCATACATGTAGACACCTCCCCCTGATGTCTGCATCTCCCCCTGATGACTACGGTCATTGGAGTTAGAATAACTTCCGCAAACGATGCTACCAACATGTTTCTCGAAAGTGGAATTTAGGCAATGACTTAGTGAGCAAGCCTGCCATACTGTCCTCATATCGAACCTGGTTCACTTTGATCTTGAGGAGAGTCTGTTGTTGTTGATTATCTTTGGTGTTATCGCTTTTGATGTAGCCTTGCTTCATTTGTTCAAAACAAGCAGCATTACCCTAAATGCTCATAGGCTCATCTGTGGTAGACTTCAAACCACAATATTTGGAACATGCGTAATTATGGATCCAATCCATATACATTCACGAACCACTTCGTGAAGAGCAATGATCTCTACATTGTTCGAAGATATAGCGACTAGGGTCTGTTCTGTAGACCTTCAAGATATCATGGTCTTTACCCATGGTGAACACTTAACCAATTTGGGAATGACCTTTGTGTGGGTCAGAGAGATACCCAATATCAGCAAAATGATACGCAAATATACCCAATATCAGCAAAATGATACGCAAATATCATTAGTAGTATAAGCAAATAGGGATCGTTCTATTCCGGGGATTGAGGGTACACATGTCATTGTCAAACAATTAAACAATTAAAATTAAAACAAAGTATAATATTTACAAAAATAAAACAAAATATATACATATTTATGAAAGGGGGGGGGGATTTTTGGTTTTCGTTTTCGAAAAATTAACTAAGTTAAGAAAACAAATAAAACACAAAAACATAAAACGAATGGAATGACAGAACAAAGATCAAAACCGAACCCATGATTAAAATCAATTTAAACTCTAATATTGTCCATCAAAGTCATGTAAGAGGAGTTGATCATGTGAAACGTTAGAAAGCAAACAATTCCCATATTTACTTTTCAATGCTAATTAATCTAAGTGAAAGCACAAAGACTAATCCTATCAAACATGCATTCAAGCTCTAGAAAGCTAGACAATCATAACATGTTCAACGCATGAAACACTGATAGGAGCATTTTAATGCGACGTTTTAACTGCATTTCCTTACATTTCTTGCGTCATTTCCTTAGTAAAACTCTGTTTAGGAAAGTTTCCATTCTTTGATTAGGAAAGTTCCTATTTGTAGAAAGTTTCCATTTTTCTTAGTTTCTATTTTTCATTTTTAGAAAGTTTCTATTTTCGGTAGTTTCTATTTTTCATTTTTTGGAAAGTTTCCATTTTTCTTACTAGTTTCTATTTTCAGGACCTCCGAGCTAAAAAGTGGAAATGAACGCGCAAATGGAAAGAGGAGCTTGCGAACATCAAGACGAACAAATATGAGAGAAAACGGCCCACACATTTGAGCAGAAATGAAGAAACAAGCTTTCCTAGTGCAACCAGGAAACCCTGCGAAATGGAGGAGAGCTTACCAATGAAGTTTCCAACGCAACTATGAAAAGAAATGAAAGAAATGAAGTGTTTTGCGTTGGAAAATAAGAAGGCTTGAAGATGAAGCAACGAGGCCCAAGAACTCTATGGATTTTCGGCAAAATGGATCAAGGCCCACCAAAGCCCATGACATTAGGGTTTGTGACGCAAAACCCTAACCTTAAAGATGTTTGCCGTCCAAAGCAATGAGAGAAACAAGGAAGAGGCGTGGAAAGTCAGAATATTAAAGAGAAATTCGGTAGAGATTTTTGAGGGAGAAATAAAAGGAAGGAGAATATATGTTGAACTCGAAAATCTCTCAAAAGAAGTCTAGATACATTCCTTGAAACCCTAAAGGAAGTTTGGCCGAATTGGAAGTGCAAAATCAGAAAATATCTCAAGGAATTTCGGCAAGTTTATTTAGGGAGATATTCTAGAAAATTATGTGATTGGTTGAACCATGTCATAGGGCTTATGTGGCAAGCTTACATTGGAGGAAGATATGTGGATTAAACAAGTCATTGCCGTGAGAAACTCTAGAGAATTGCACGGCTTGGAGACCAAGTTTGCCGTCCCCTATATAGTCTCTCTTCTTCTCAACGTCAAAGGGGCCTCTCTCCATACAATTTACAACTTAGAAAAAATCAGAAAACTCTCTAGCCTAGCCGTGCTCCTCTCCATCCTCTAGGGCAACCACGAAGTGCAAGCAAGGCCAAGGAAGAAGAAGACAAGCCGTGAACACCATCCATCCTCCACCTTGAAGATTGCTTTCGAAATTCAAGAGACCACATCATCACTTCATTCATCTCACCTTCATCACGGTGTAATCCGATTCCCCTTGTAACTTTGCTTTGTATTTTCGTTGGTTTTGCCCTAGTTGACACACATGTTTGAACAAGTGTTGATTTCTGAAATTTTGTGATTAATTGTTAATTTTCAGATTCATATATTGCGATTTATGGTTGCTTTTGTGTGAGTGTTTGATTAAATTTGCATGATAGAAATCTTTTGTATGATAATCTTGAATGGTTCGAAACATTTAGGGTTTTTATGTGAATGTTGCTACGAATTTGAGAACATGGATCAACTTTTTGGTTTTGTGTTCTTGAATCAATAAGTAGTAAAGGTTTTGTACAAAAACCGAATTTAATCAAAGAAGATTGCAATTAGGTGGACTTTTTCATACTAAGTTGCACATTTGAGTTGATAGCCTTTCTAGGTGCTTATTGCGTTAAACATGTATGATTGACTAGCTTTCTAGGGCTTGAATGCATGTTTGATAGGATTAGTCTATGTGCTTTCACTTAGATTAATTAGCATTGAAAGTAAAATATGGGGAATTGTTTGCTTTTAACGTTTCACATGATCAACTCCTCTTGCATGACTATGATGAACAATGATGAACTTGAATTAATTTTAATTATGAGTTTCGACTTTGATCTTTGTTCTCACATCCCATTGATGTTTTTATGTTTTTGCATTTTAATTATTTAGTTACTTTAGTTTTATTTGTTTTCTTAACTTAGTATTTATTTTCGGAAAAAGAAAACCAAAACCAAAAACCCCCCTTTGAATTCGTAAATAATGTGTATATGTGTGAATATTATACTTTGTTTTAATTTTAATTGTTTAATTGTTTGACAATGACAGGTGTACCCTCAATCCCCGGAATAGAACGATCCCTATTTACTTTATACTACTAATGACATTTCAGGGTTAAATTATGCGCTTGCTCAGAGCGTATCAATTTTTGGCGCCGTTGCCGGGGATTGAAAAATCATTTGTCACTTTGTGAATATATTGTGTTGTTTATATTGTGACCGAAAAAAAAAAAAAAAAAAATTTACTTGTTAATTATTTTGTAATTGTCGAAAATTAGTTAATTAATTACTTAGGTTGTTATTTGTATTGTTGAACACGAGTTTAATTGTGAGTTGTAAATTAAAGAAGGAATAGGTGAAGTCGTGTTTATTAATATTGGCCTAAACCCCTTATTGGTACCTAGTTCAGGTCCCTTAAGGTTGAGGGCGGCCTTTATTAACATTCATTGAACTGTCTTCACACTTAGGACCTTTTACATCCAAGTAAGTATAGCCTATGTGGGGTGGTGTCTAGGAAGGGGACAACGTTCATAACGGGTTATGGATTCAGAAGTGCTTACAAATGGGCGTAAACCACTATGTGGGAGTAGCCTATGCCAAAATGGATCCTACCTCTTGTGTTCGCCCTCCCCTACCTGGCCATTTCAGTAAGGTTGCCCAAAGGATGTAGGAGGGACTTAGTGTCTAGACGATTATACTTGGGCCGCACGTCCACTTGATTTACCGCTTGGAATTAGATTTGATATCAATAATATTTATGACAAACGAAAATGTAAGAATATGTTGTGATACATTAAGGTATATTGGATTAAACATAATTTTGGAAAGGTAGCTGTTACAGCCCATTGCACTCCGAGATTCCCTGTTCCGGTACCTAAGTGTTGAAAATAATTTTAAAAATAAAAGAAGAAAAAGAGAAAAGAAAACGAAAAAAAAAAAATTGTTGTAAATAGTGACGTTTTGTACTTTGTGTGATAGTTTTGTACATATTTTTGTCTAATTATACTTGTAAAGAAATAGAATTAAAGATAATAAAATGGAGTTATGAATTTTGTTAAATACTTAATTGTTGTGAGTGTGTAAAATCGTATGAGTAGACAATGGCCCTTTTGTTAATATTGGCCTTAACCCTTCATTCGTACCTTTCTAAGGTCTTATGAGGTTGAGGGCGGCCTTTATTAGCATTTGGAGAACAATTTAACACATGAGTAATTTCCAAGCTGAGTAAGGGGCATTACAGATGGTGTCTTAGGTTGAGACCCTGGGTGATGGGTTCAAATTGGATCTTAGAGATACTATAGACTGTGCGTAAACCACAATGTGGAAGTAGCCAATAGGGGCGTAAACCTCAATGAGGGAGTAGCCTCCGTAGTATCACCAAAATGAGTCCTCCCTTTCACTTACCTCTTAATCTGGCTATCTGGCCTTCTGAAACAAAGGAAAGTGACTTATGTCTAAGCGACTATCCCTATATCGTAGCTCACCAATAGTAGTGGTTTCTATTGGGCTCGACTTACAACTTGGAATCAATTGAGTTATTAACTATGTTTATAACATTTCCATGTAAAAATAAAATACTTGTACATACCCTTCACATGTAAATTGGTTTGTTTCATACTTCTCTTACTTGTCCAAACTTTGTAAGTCTCTTTTGTTGAATTGTGAATAGTGACGTTTTTCTTGTATAAAATATTAACTTGTATTTTGTGTATTTTGTAATTTACTAACTTGTGTACTTCTTAATGTTGTTCAGGATATCCATGAATGACCGAGCCTTCTAAAATCCCTAGTGCACGAGAGATTGAAGAAAGACTTGCTCGTTTGAAGAATCCTCCACAACTTGAGTACAGAAGAACTTCCTCTTTGCCATTCAAAGATTATAAATTTAACGAGCAAGGGAAGAGGATCTATTCTTCTGAGGAGTCCACATCACCTACACCTACTCCATCTCCACCTTCACGTACACCTTCACCTTTGGTTTCGTCCAATTCCACACCACCACCTTCACCACCACCTGAAGAAGTCAAGGAAGAGAGAATGGCATCCATTAGGGAACTCTCCACAGCAACAGTCGAAGGAGGACCTCCTTCGAGTATTGTGTACCCTGCCCCTGCTGCAGGAAGACAGGCAGAGTTTGAGCTGAAGAGTGGATTATTGCACCAGCTCCCTACTTTCCATGGCCTCAATATGGAGGACGCCAACAAGCATCTTCGAGCATTCCAGGCTGTGTGTGCAAATATGCAACCACAAGGAGCAGATGAGAACATTCTCAAGATGAAGGCATTTCCTTTCTCCTTAGCTGACAGAGCCAAAGATTGGCTATATGAGCTTCCTGCTGGACGTATCACTTCATGGGACACAATGATGAAGGCCTTCTTGGAAAAGTACTTCCCAGCTTCGAAGGTCATCACACTCAGAAATAAGCTCAGTGGAATCGAGCAAGCCCAAGATGAGTCCTATTCTGCCTACTATGAGCGGTTCAATTCCTTACTTGCACAATGCCCTCAACATCAGATGAAGGATGAGACCCTCCTTACATGTTTTTATGAAGGACTCCTACCTTTGGAAAGGCAAATGCTTGATGCTGCAGCTGGAGGAGCTTTTGTGGATAAGTCACCTGCTGCTGGGAAAGAATTGATTGCTAATCGTGCCTTGAATACTCAACAGTATGATGGTGTGAGACAAACCACTCGTAGGGTCAATGAGGTGAGCACTAGTCCTGCCATTGCGGATCAATTGAGCAAACTCACCCTTCTTGTGAACAAAGTGGCGACTACTCAAGGCCAAGGAGGACCTTCTGCTTGTGGGGTATGCTTTACCCAAGGACATCCTACGGATCAATGTCCTCAACTAAGTGAGAATGGTGGTTGGGAGTCTGTGAATGCCATAGGAGGCTATCAAGGGAACCAAGGGGGTCCCCAACGTCCAAGGTATGATCCATATTCGAATACCTATAACCCTGGATGGAGGGACCACCCCAACTTCAAGTGGACCAACAATGAGAATGTTCAGAACCCTCTTGGTGGGACTTTCCAACGTCCTCAAGGACCTTCATTCCAAGGACCTTCTTTTCAAAGGCCTTACATGCCTCCTCAACACAACATAGGGAATTCAAATTCCCACTATGATAAGACGATTGAGGCATTGACTAATTCCACTCAGGCATTGACTAGTGCCACACAGACTTTGCTACAAGGACAACAGAACCACACCAAGGACATTGCTGACCTTAAGAAACAGATGGGACAAGTGGTGGACTTCATGACCAAGTTTCATGAAACTGGTAGGCTTCCGAGCAACACAATTCCAAACCCAAAAGGAGGCTTTGAAGACCCAACCAGCTGAGGACGAGAGGAAACCAAGTCTAGGCTGAAAGACTATAAACATTAAGCGCTGCTTGGGAGGCAACCCAATTCAGAAGTAGCTGTGGAGGAGCCTTCAACGCAGATTTTCTTCTTCTTCCCTACTTCTTTATTTTGTAACTTTTGTTTTTCTTTGAACTTTATTTTCGTAAATTCCATCTCTATATGCTTAAGTGTTTCATTGCATGCTTATAATTGATTACATTGAGGACAATGCAATATTTAAGTGTGGGGGAAGGGATTTATATTTTGAGTCTTTGTCTTTTATTTTTGAGTCATATATATGGAAAAATACAAAAAAAAAATCGAAAAATGTCAAAAATGAAAAAATTTTCGTTGCTTTTGTTTTTGTTTTGAGTCATAGGATGCCTTTCAACTGTCTAGGATGATTCTATATCTCTGAAATTATAACTAAAAGAGGATCACAATATTGAGATGATTTTAACATGGTATTCTTTGGTTAATTGAGATATATGAAAAATGTATGCATGTGTAGTGGATATGGATTGCATGACCTTGGTACAGAATATGAGCATGTTAGGATGAGTTGTGATTCATAAAGCCTATGTGAGATATTTGAGCCATGTTCCTTTTTCTTGGAGTGATAAATGAAAAATATACTCTTATTTTCTTGGCGATGTTTTGATGATCTCATTATTCTTTCATCTTGATTGATTGCTTGCCATAGATTAAGTTTAATGGACTAGAGAATGCTAGAATTCGCTCTTGTGCTTGTTGAGACGTGATATCAATACATGGCCCTGATTCTGGAAGGGATAGAGGCACCCTAGGAATTACCACCATTGCCATATTAACTTGTGTCCCTATTTGTGCCCGTCGTGGGACCCCCCTAGATAAGCCCCTTTGAGCCTACATTAAGCCTTTTCGTTCATCACCCTTAAAATCATTAACCATGAAGCTTAGTATAGGTACAACCCTACCCTTTGTTCTAAGAACTTAGTGGAGCTATCTTTTGAGACATACTACATGGGTTTGGCGCTAAGGATGAAGATTGAGAAGAGGTGAAAGTTCAAGTGTGGGGGTAGACTTGTCCATGAAAATAAAATTATGAGAAAGCCGAAAAAAAATGAAAAGAAAAAATTGTATACGGCTAGAAAATAAAAAGAAAAGAAAAAGAAAGAAAAATGTTTATGGATTAAGTCCCCTATACTTAGTGATTTTGGAGTTCTGCTTTAAATTGAAGGCCCACTACAGAAAAATTCGGCCTTTGTCCATTTCACTAGAGTCAAGGGAATTTACATTGAAGATAGGGCCCAACATGAAGACATTTGGCCCTTTTATGTTACCTCTATGGGGAAGTGACGTTTTTGCAATGCCTTGGTGGAAGATTTCGAGATCTCTACATTCATATGAGCTCTACTAGGTTTTTAGGACACTTTGATAAATCCTTATATTTCGTTTCTTTAAACCTTGAGCCTTGGCCCCATTATAACCCTTGAGGGGACCTTCTTGATCCTTAAGATGGGACAGCCTTTGATGTGGAGATGAGTTACAAGAGTTGAACCTATGGCAGTCCATTCGTGCAAGTAGTTGGTATCCTTCATGAGATCTTAAAAGAAAATATATATGTGCTTTCGTTTCTATATATGTGATACACCTTGTTTATCTTTCACATATACTTGAGTGAATAAGCTTTTACGCATTGCCATGATCTGAGAGAAGAAAGAGGGATATACTTTGTGAGATTTGAATCATACTTGTCTGAAGCATGCTAAGCTTAAACCAAACCCATCACCATTGTTACAACCAAGTCCTACTTGTGTATGTGTGGATTATATGTTTTAATTAACTCTCGAATGCCTAAACATAGATTCTTGGTTGAGTGCTAATCTTGGTGTTGTGAAAGTAAGAGATTGCTGAGACAAATAGTTGAAGGGCAATAGAGTCATTTTGGTTGTTTGAGTCTTTAATTTTCGTTGAGTCTTAGTGTGTGTCTTTGTTTGATTTTGCTAAGGGACTAGCAAAAGCTAAGTGTGGGGGAATTTGATAGGAGCATTTTAATGCGACGTTTTAACTGCATTTCCTTACATTTCTTGCGTCATTTCCTTAGTAAAACTCTGTTTAGGAAAGTTTCCATTCTTTGATTGGGAAAGTTCCTATTTGTAGAAAGTTTCCATTTTTCTTAGTTTCTATTTTTCATTTTTAGAAAGTTTCTATTTTCGGTAGTTTCTATTTTTCATTTTTTGGAAAGTTTCCATTTTCAGTTTAGGAAAGTTTCCATTTTTCTTACTAGTTTCTATTTTCAGGACCTCCGAGCTAAAAAGTGGAAATGAACGCGCAAATGGAAAGAGGAGCTTGCGAACATCAAGACGAACAAATATGAGAGAAAACGGCCCACACATTTGAGCAGAAATGAAGAAACAAGCTTTCCTAGTGCAACCAGGAAACCCTGCGAAATGGAGGAGAGCTTACCAATGAAGTTTCCAACGCAACTATGAAAAGAAATGAAAGAAATGAAGTGTTTTGCGTTGGAAAATAAGAAGGCTTGAAGATGAAGCAACGAGGCCCAAGAACTCTATGGATTTTCGGCAAAATGGATCAAGGCCCACCAAAGCCCATGACATTAGGGTTTGTGACGCAAAACCCTAACCTTAAAGATGTTTGCCGTCCAAAGCAATGAGAGAAACAAGGAAGAGGCGTGGAAAGTCAGAATATTAAAGAGAAATTCGGTAGAGATTTTTGAGGGAGAAATAAAAGGAAGGAGAATATATGTTGAACTCGAAAATCTCTCAAAAGAAGTCTAGATACATTCCTTGAAACCCTAAAGGAAGTTTGGCCGAATTGGAAGTGCAAAATCAGAAAATATCTCAAGGAATTTCGGCAAGTTTATTTAGGGAGATATTCTAGAAAATTATGTGATTGGTTGAACCATGTCATAGGGCTTATGTGGCAAGCTTACATTGGAGGAAGATATGTGGATTAAACAAGTCATTGCCGTGAGAAACTCTAGAGAATTGCACGGCTTGGAGACCAAGTTTGCCGTCCCCTATATAGTCTCTCTTCTTCTCAACGTCAAAGGGGCCTCTCTCCATACAATTTACAACTTAGAAAAAATCAGAAAACTCTCTAGCCTAGCCGTGCTCCTCTCCATCCTCTAGGGCAACCACGAAGTGCAAGCAAGGCCAAGGAAGAAGAAGACAAGCCGTGAACACCATCCATCCTCCACCTTGAAGATTGCTTTCGAAATTCAAGAGACCACATCATCACTTCATTCATCTCACCTTCATCACGGTGTAATCCGATTCCCCTTGTAACTTTGCTTTGTATTTTCGTTGGTTTTGCCCTAGTTGACACACATGTTTGAACAAGTGTTGATTTCTGAAATTTTGTGATTAATTGTTAATTTTCAGATTCATATATTGCGATTTATGGTTGCTTTTGTGTGAGTGTTTGATTAAATTTGCATGATAGAAATCTTTTGTATGATAATCTTGAATGGTTCGAAACATTTAGGGTTTTTATGTGAATGTTGCTACGAATTTGAGAACATGGATCAACTTTTTGGTTTTGTGTTCTTGAATCAATAAGTAGTAAAGGTTTTGTACAAAAACCGAATTTAATCAAAGAAGATTGCAATTAGGTGGACTTTTTCATACTAAGTTGCACATTTGAGTTGATAGCCTTTCTAGGTGCTTATTGCGTTAAACATGTATGATTGACTAGCTTTCTAGGGCTTGAATGCATATTTGATAGGATTAGTCTATGTGCTTTCACTTAGATTAATTAGCATTGAAAGTAAAATATGGGGAATTGTTTGCTTTTAACGTTTCACATGATCAACTCCTCTTGCATGACTATGATGAACAATGATGAACTTGAATTAATTTTAATTATGAGTTTCGACTTTGATCTTTGTTCTCACATCCCATTGATGTTTTTATGTTTTTGCATTTTAATTATTTAGTTACTTTAGTTTTATTTGTTTTCTTAACTTAGTATTTATTTTCGGAAAAAGAAAACCAAAACCAAAAACCCCCCTTTGAATTCGTAAATAATGTGTATATGTGTGAATATTATACTTTGTTTTAATTTTAATTGTTTAATTGTTTGACAATGACAGGTGTACCCTCAATCCCCGGAATAGAACGATCCCTATTTACTTTATACTACTAATGACATTTCAGGGTTAAATTATGCGCTTGCTTTGAGCGTATCAAACACATAGAAAGGCTATCAACTCAAGTGTGCAACTTAGTATGAAAAAGTCCACCTAATTGCAATCCTTTTCAATTGAATTCGATTTTTGCACAAAACCTTTACTACCTTTCGATTTAAGTTACACAAAACCAAAAAGTTGATTTATGTTCTTAAATTCTTGCACCACTCATACATAAACCCTAAAAGTTTCGAACCATTTAGAATTAACATACAAGAGTTATCAATTAAGCAAATTCAATCGAACAATCACACAAAAGCAACTAAGAATCACAATACAAGAATCGAAAACTTCTCAATCAATCATAAAATTTCAGAATTAATAATTTGTTCAAACATATATGTCAACTAGTTCATAACCAACGAAATTCAAAACAATGTTTACAAAGGAGAATCGGATTACACCGTGGATGGAGGATGAAGATGGATGATTAACGTTGTGGTCTCTTGAATCTCGAAAGCAAGCTTCAAGGATGGCGATGGATGATGACTTCTCACGGCTTCTTCTTCTCCCTTGGCCTTGCTTGAACTCGTGGAGATGACTAGAGGATGGAGAGAGGGATGAAGATGCTCACGGCAACAAGAGGATTTTTCTGATTTTTTAAAGTATATGGAGAGTCTAAGGTCCCTTGAACGTCAATATGGGAGAGTATATATAGGAGCACGGCCTCCTTGCTCTCCAATGCTAGCTTGCCAAATAAGCCCTATGAAATGATCCAACCAATCACAAAACTCCATTTTAATTCCCTAATAATCTTGGCCGAAATTCCCTTGCAAATATTCTGATTTTTTTCTCTTTTATTTCGGCCAAACTTCCTTTAGGAATTCTAGGGATGAATCTAGACATCTTTTGAGCCGTTTCTTGATGTCCACACTTTGTCTTTCCTTAAAACTCTCCCCTAGAAAATCTCTTGGCGTAATCTTCTTTTAATTTCTGATTTTCACGCCATCTCCCTTGTTTATCTCTTGGCTTTGGACGGCAAACATCTCTAGGGTTTCTTCATTGCGTCACAAACCCTAATTCCATGGGCTTTTGTGGACCTTGATCCATTTTGCCGAAAATCTAAGTCAATCCATAGAGTTCTTGGGCCTTGCTGCATCATCTTCAAGCCTGGTCATCTTCCAATGCCATGTCTTCATTATTTCGGTCAAGTTTCTTGGTTAGCTTCGGAATCTTGCTTGGTACACTTTCCTCTTTTGCGCAGGGTTTCCTGGTTGAAACAGGAAAGCTCATTTCTTCATTTCTGCTCAATTGTGTGGCCCTTTGCATCTCATTTTTGCTCCCCTTAACATTCGCAAGCTCCTCTTTCCATTCGTGAGTTCATTTCCACTTTTTAGCTCCAAGGTCCTGAAAATAGAAACCGTTAATGAAAAATAGAAACTTTCCTAAAATGAAAAATGGCAACTTTCCTAAACTGAAAATGGAAACTTTCCAAAAATGAAAAATAGAAACTACAAAATAGAAACTTTCTACAAATAAGAACTTTCCCAATCGAAGTATGGAAACTTTCATAAACAGAGTTTTATTAAGGAAATAACGCAGAAAATGTAGGGAAATGCAGTTAAAACGTCGCATTAAAATGCTCCTGTCACAAAACCTTCCAAAACACATGTCGTTTTGGGTTGGGGATAGAGGATGTAGACCTGTGTTTGCAGCGTTCCTGGTGTGTGATTGGTCCGAATCCATCGTCTCTCTGTAGGGATATATAGAACAAGCCTATATCAATCATACATCTCAAGCCTAAATACTGTTTACTCCTTATATTTATATGGTTTCATCGTTTCAGTCCCTGACCTTTGAATTTCACTTAAAAAGTCCCTGAACTCGCAATTTTCTCCCAATTAGTCTCTGCCGTCAAAGACTCCGTTATTTTGTTGATGTGGCGATCGTTTTTCCCCTAAAAAGTCTATTATACCCTCACTTATTTTTTTTAAAATTAATTTTATTCTCTCTCTCTGTTTGTTTTTTTTTTACCTCTTCTTCTTCCACATAGAGCGTCTTCTTCTTCTTCCAAAAACAAACCCAAAATAAACCCAGCTCTCTCTCATCTCTAGACCTTCGACGACGCTGAACAATTGAAATTGAACAAAAACCCCAAACTCCAACCTTGAACAACTAGAAGAAGAAGAAGAAGAGCCCCAAAACGACGAAGATGCCCCTTTTCTCTCTACCTTCTTCTTCTTCACACCCAAATTAATCACCATAACCACCACTGAGCTCTCTCTCCATACCCAACCACCGATCCCATTGCAATCAACATCAAGCCTAAATGCCTTCATATCTTCATGAAATTACCCTTTACATTCTCAGGAAACCCACTTCATCACTTTAGATTTACTAGGCCTGATCTGGAAATACAGTGGAGAATGAACAACTCTTTCATTCTTACGAAACTCTGCTCGTCAGCTAACTTCGGCGGCTAAAAACTCCATCTTTTGTTGCTCAGATAGTCATGACTTCTTCATAAAAGTTGTTCAAAATCGAGTCTTCTAAACTGTATTCAAATTTCATGAAAATCCAACGGTTGAATCTTCCAAAATCAAGGTAAAACCAATGACTGTTCATACAAAATTCTGTTTTGAGAGGAAATGATGAATTGACTCCAATTCGTATTTACATGTCCTATTTCCTTTCAAATCCAGACCCTCTTCGAAATGGGTCGAGTTCTTCTCTCGAGATTGAATTCAATTCATGAAGTACTCATTTCAATCTTGAGCAAGTTGAAGCCATCAAGGAGAGAGAGAGGCAAAGGGAGAACATATGCAATCTGGGTACCTTGCCCAGCCCAACACCAACGCCGCCCAAGCCGCCCAGCGCCGCCGAAACCCGCCTATCTGTTCTGGGTATTTGAGTTTTTGGTAAGGTTTTGCTGAGTGAAGTGTTTTGATTCAAAATCTCATTTGGGTATTTGAGTTTTTGTGAGGTTTTCTATCAAGATCGAATTTTTGGGTTTATGTTAGTTTTGGGGCACACATTTTGATTGGAATTGGGTCTGGTGTGGTTTGAAATGAAGAAAGTGATGGAACTGTACTCGATTGAGCTCACTAGGTTGTGAATGAATCGAAAAAAATTGAATTGAATTAGGTGAGGTTGGTATTTGGTATTTGTGATTATATGGAAATTGTTGATGTAATGAAAGTTGCATGCAAGTGATTATAGTTCTTAATCATCGGACATGGGTATGCATATTCTCGGTCTAGCGAGAGGATGCTGGAGGATGAGAGCTTCCGGATAATAGAGGGTCTTTAACCAGACGGAGATAAACAGAGGAGAGGAGAGATGTGGAAGAAGAAGAGGTAAAAAGTAAAAAAAGAAAAGAAAAAAAAGAATAAAATTAATTTAAAAAAAAAAGAGTAAGTGAGGGTATAATAGACTTTTTAGGGGGGGGGGGGGGAAACAACCGCCACGTCAGCAAAATAACGGAGTTGTTGACGGCAGGGACCAATTGGGAGGAAATTGGGAGTTCAGGGACTTTTTAGGTGAAATTCGAAGGTCAGGAACTGAAACGATGAAACCCTATAAGCATAGGGAGTAAATAATATTTAACTCTATATTTTACACTAATCCAATGGCGTCGCGTCGACGCAAAGCTATATCTAGCTTAACAAGTTCACAACATATGAGATGTCCGGTCTTATGCATTGAGATAAGTACAATAATGCGCCTATTGTACTTAAGTAAGGCACTTCTGCCTCAAGCACATCTTCGTCGTCATCATCCTTTGGACGAAGAGGATCATTTTCAGGATCAAGACTACGGACGATCATGGGGGTGCTTGAAGGCTTTGACCCTGTCAAAAATGCCTAAGCATCTATCGACACGATACTCAAGTTCCAAACCGAGGCATAATCGTGTTCTTCCAAAATCCTTCATCTCAAACTCAAATTTCAAGTGTTCAGCGGTTTCCCTTAACTCTGAAGATCATGTCCAACATGAACCGCGATAGAATCCGAAACTTATTATGGAAACGCGTGGGCATATCCCTTCCCAATCAAGTAGTCATCTTAGTGAGCGTTTCAACCTTATTGCAAACGCGCTCCGTGGTCTGGAGCCACTTGACTTGGGTGGAGGAAGTTCACCATGAACTTTCATGTACATTCTGTATCTAGATCCTCATAGAGATATGTAGTGACCACATTTGTAAGCTGCATGTTCAGTTATTCGGAAACTACCAAACTGACAGGGTAGTAGAGTGCAATGACATCCATTACGAGAGAATATATCTCATCGTAGTCGATTCCAGGGCATTTTGTGAGAAACCTTGCGCCATAAGGTGAGATTGTCATCTCTTTTTCTCATCACGCTTTCTAACGAAGACCCATTAGTTAACAGGTTTTATGTTAGGAGGTGTTGGCATCATTGGCTCAAAAACCTTCCTCTTCGTTACAGAATCCATCTTAACCTGGATCGCATATTTCCATTTAGGCCAAATCTCTCTACATTGGTAATCATTCATCAACGGAGCGTGGTTCGATATCATCGGACTCAACAAACTCATGCGCAACGAAATACGCAGCTACATCATCAATTATGATGGAGTTTTTATCCCACGTCTCATGTACACTAGTGTAATTTTCATAGAGCTCTATATTTTCAGGAATAGGTTCTAACGTTGAGGCTTCCCCCAACGATAACCATAATTCGGAAGAGACATAGTGGGGACAGGCCACGACAATTCCTGTCGTTCCTGCTGAACATCCGTGTTCTTATCTCCCCCTAACAACGAGAAGATTGTCTCATCAAAGTGACAACCCGCAAATCCAGGGATATGGAGATCGCCTTGCAAGGGCATTAAGTGGGGGCGATTGTTAGAGTCTCAAATCCAACGTAGTTGCCCATTCGTCTGTAAAAACCCATCATAGAGCGATGTGGCGGCGCAATTGGCATATAAATGGCACACTCAAATATGCGTAAGTACGATACTTGTACCCAGTCACTAGCTGTAACGCAGAGGTAGATTGAGTGGCGATGGGTCGTAGACGAATTAGCATAGCTGCATGCGATATTGCATCACCCCAAGCGGATATAAGGAGATTGGTGCGCATTACCAATGTCCGGACTACCATCGTAGTCGTTTCCGCTAGACCATTTGGGTGTGCCCAATGACCAAATACTCCACATCGAGAACATACATCTCTTTGCTCAGACTCCATTGATTGAGGCGCTTTGAAAGCGTCATTTAGATGGCTCTTAGTGTTGGCGCCACCAACATGGCCAGAGGCGTTGCCTCCCTCTCTCTTTCCACGTTGACCTCTTCAGTTCCGTGTTCGCCTATTTTGGCGGTTACCTTCCCAAGTAGAGCGATTATATGGACCAGAACGTCCAGAAGTATCCCTAAGATTAGGGTTTCGCTCTTGGCGCCCTCTCTTAGAGGCGCGACTATAATTGGATTCCAGAATATGCTCTGTTTCCATGGATCTCGAATTATAGTTCTTCATAAGGATGTGGTCATGCTTTTCAGCGACATTCATAGCTCCAATAAGCTCATGAAACCTTGTGATCCGTCCTGCAGTAACATCGATTCGATAGTTCTTAGCAACCATCAATGCAGAGATGGGGAAGGTAGAGAGAGTCTTCTCAATCAACATCGCATCTGTGATCTCTTTACCACAGAATTCCATTAAGGATTTAATGTGAAGTGCTTTCAAGTTGTAGTCAAGAACTGACTTGAAATCACAGAAGCGGAGGCTATGCCATCTCACTTCTAGGTCAGGAAGCAGGGAGTCACGGACGTTGCCAAATCTTTCTTCGAGTGAGACCCACAGCCTTCTGGGGTCTTCTTCATTCATACACTCGTACTAGAGCGAATCATCCATATGACGAGTCATTAGGATGATGGCTTTCGCCTTATTTGCCTCTAAGGCTGCTCTATTTGCTTCCAAAGCTTGAGCTTGCTCAACAGTTAGCACGTCCTGGCTAGGCTCGAGAATCGTATCCAGGATTCCATCGGCCTTGAGATGCTAGCGGACATCACGAACCCACCTGTGATATTCAGAGCCAGTTGTTCCCAATGGAGCAAAGTCCAATTTGTTCAAGTTACTCATCCTGAAAGAGAACAAGAAAAAGGGTTAGTTTCGAAGAGGAAAAAGCTACCACAAAAGCATATAAAATTTCTGAGCGTAGTCGCTTCCAAGAAATTAGAAATTTCTGAGCGTAATTGCTTCCAAGAAATTCAATTCCAAGAGATATTGGATTAGATCGAAACAATGATGTAAGTGGTCGATCATAAATTCTCTACAAACTCTAAATTTGGAGATCTCAACAAGCTCTAACTTGGAGTGAGCACGAACCCCCACAGTTCGGCTTAATTTGGTCTCCCCTATGATGAAGAAAGGGGGGGTAGAAGAAGGGAGGTTGCAAGTCCCCGAGAAAAGGAAGAGAAAAGAAATAAAAACTTCAAAAACGGGAACTTTTAGTAAAAAATACCTAGAAATAGGTTGCCGGAAAATTTGACCGGGAAAAGTGGTCGGAAAAAGTCGCCGCCCGTGGCCGGAAAGTTGACCGGAGACGGTCAACAAGCGTTGACCGGTGCTGACGTGGCAGGGGTCCGGATGCTGATGTGGCATTGGGGTCCCTGATGCTGACGTGGCTGTTGACGGTGTGATGACGTGGCAGGGTCTTTGGCAGTGGGCCTCTGGGCTGCGTCAAGTGCTTGGGCCGGTCCTTTTCATCTCTTTGGGCCGCGTCCTTTTCTTCTCTCTGGGCCTCCTCCTTTACCTTTTTTTTTTCTTTCTTTCTTTCTGCTTCTGCATGTTTTTCTAGACAAAGATCAGTCGGCCGGTTCAGTACTTTTTAGATCGATTTTTGTGATATTTCTTCCGGTTCCTGAAACTTCAGATTGAGGGGCTTCTTTTGACAAAATTTGGTGGAAATTAGATGTCCGGAAGATGGTGAACCAGTGGAATATTTGCTCGGGTTGTATGGAGCTTCCGGTGGCCGGTTCGGTAGGTTTCCGGCCGGTTCTTGGGGTGGCGCCGCCAGTTCTGGACTCCTGGGATTGAGTGCTTCAAGGTGTGAGGTGGAGGCAGAAAAGGCTTCAAGGTTTTGTATTCGGATTCAAGGTTTTTAGCGTCTTGAATCAGGGTTTGGCTATTTGTTTCAGGGTTAGGGCTTCGTGTTGATAACATGTTTTAGGGAAATGATATTTGAGAGAGAATTTATGTCTGTTCTCATTGATAATAGGGTCTCTTTATATAGAGGATTACAATGCATAGAATTTGAATTGTACAAGGAAAGGTAATCATACAATGAATGGATATCTCTAAGATATTCTCCGAGATTCTCTCTAATTAAAACCCTATTACCACTAGGTCAAGTAACCTAGAGTTTGGGCCAGACACACAAATAGGGATTTACTTGAACACATTCCAATATAATATTTCAGCAAACAGTACCAAAACAACATACTCCTGAGGGGTCATCATAAAATGTCATTTTACAGAGTACCTAAAAACCTAATCTACAAACAAAATAAGAACCTGCATACCACAGGTACATCCACCTTTTAAAGTTACACACTTTTATTCTAAACAAAAACCATAAACTCTAAAGAAATAAAGAGATCACAGAGTCAATGGTTAATGCGACCTGAAAACAAATTAATTAACTTTAGGAGTAGGAGGTGACTTCTCACCCTCCACTCTCTCCTGAGGCACCAACACCTCTATTATGGCAGCAGTTTCCACCTCCTTTGCACATTCAAATTCAACAGAAAACAGCTTCAAATTCCTTGATATGGCTCTTCCACTTCTTAGGCTTCTTGTCTTTCATATCCATACTTAGCTCACTAGCCAATTTCAATTTTTTATTTTTAAAAAAAATCCCCTTACCCCATCCCACCCATACATATAGTGAGAATCAAACCCATGGCACTTACAATGTTGGAATTATAACTTATCTAGCCAATCTCAATTTATTTTCTACTTTCCTTAGGTCTACCTAACTTCTTTTTCTTACGAGAGATAGAGAAGTTTTCCATGATTATGCTCATTGCCAAGCAACATCACCGTCCAGTTGATGGACCGCATCAGGAAGAGACAAATATTCTTCCCACTTGATGTAGAACATATGGCGACTAGGATTGAAGAGCAGCTTTGATCGCGAAAAAGGAAAAATCAGTTTGCCACAAATTTGGCGTTCGGTGTCAAAATGCTAATTGCTATACCTTTCCGAGAAGCGAACGACGTCAGGAAGAAAATTTGTCGCTTTGTCATGATGTATGGGCTCTTTCGAGGTTGTTTCAGGCCTCAAAATTGCAATTTACTATTTTTCCAGCAATTATGGTTTTCTAGTTCGATTTGGATTTATTTTGTTTTATATTGTGGGCTTTTAGATCTGGTTGTTAATTGCTCTAGGATTTCTTTTCTCATATATAAGCAACCTTAAACGGTTGCAGACTCTATCTTTCATATTATTATCAATCAAAGTGAAAATTTTCTCAAATTTCTCTTGTGGACTCCAAAATTCTTGATTAGGATTTATAGCTTGTAAACTCAAGTTACTTTTTGACTGCGTCACCAGTACTAGTAGCACAGTCTATAGACTTTCTCTTCTTACCAGAAAGTTTCACCACCTCGCCACTCCGTGCACTCATATCCACTTTCTCAGGTTGCACCAAGAGGTATAGTTGCCTGCGGCAGCTCAACCACAAGCTTAGGAGAAGGAGTCCAGCCCTTTAAGAACTCAGATGCACAACGTTGATTTGGTTCGAAAAAGCAGGAGTTACCACAATCCTGGAACCGAGCGATGCTTGCGTTGCCAACGTCCCTTAAACTTCCATGCTTGTGCGACCACTACAATCAGCAGCACTAGACGATGATTGCTCGCCCAGATGGTTTCCATGCTAATCAACTGACATTGACCAGTTCACGGCGGCATGTGGCGGAGATAGGCAGCGATCTAGGCCTAGTTGGCTTGAACCCTAGGTATTAAAGTTGTTCTATTTGGTGTTCTTGACATTTTGGATGGTTGGATTAATCTAGTTCTGAGTTTTGGCCGGTGGTAGTTGTACCACTGACTATGGTGGAGTTTTGACTGCCTTCTGGCCATGTAATGGATAGTTTCTGGTTTTATATATCATCTACTCGTCGATACGAGCATTTCGATATATAATACGTAATTTTTGGAGATCGTATGAATATGTTGTGATTTTTATGGTTTCAAACCGTTTGATGATTCGATCCGTGAGGATTTGAGCATTCATTCGACTTGTGGTTTTGACATATCGATCGTAGGAGTATTCCGGAGACATTGGGTGGTCTCGGATGTGGTTTCGCCTTGATTAGCGTCACTTTTGGGGATTTTAGTTCAAAACGATGGTTTCGGACTTAAATCGCTTGTGATTCGTTACTAAGTTGAGACCGTATGTGATTAGGTACTTGACGAAGTATTCTTGGACGGTTATTTGTGGTTGTGCTGCTTTGTTCTGTATAGAAGACGCAGCGGGAATTTCGAGGTGAGTAATCTCACAATGTTCATTTACGAACGGAGTTACCTTTATCGTTTTGGGAGTTATTTATTCAATTGCAAACTATAGTTGGTATTAGTAGGCATTCCTGAGTGAATGACTACGTATATATATTTACGTGAAATATATATGTAGTGGTGGATTTTGTTGATTGGTGGAAACAATATGCATGAATGATGCTTTTTATTGTTTTGTGTTGTGGCTTTTCGGAAAACAAATGATTGTGAAATGATGATTCACTACTACAGAAAATGCATTTAAGGACGTTCGAAAAACGTCCTAAAAAACTTTAGATGACGCTTAAAAAAAACGTCATCTATCAAGGAGTCATTGTAAGTCATCTTTTAAGACATTCGAAAAACGTCCTTAAATGTCTACAAGGACACTGTAAAAGCGTCATTGTTTCTATAAAAAAAACGTATTCTAATATTTTCAAGGACACTAGAAAGACGTCCTTGTAACTCAAAAAAACGTCATCTGATATCTATAAGGACGCTATGAAAACGTCCTTGTATCTCATAAAAACGTCCTCTCAAATCTTTAAGGATGTGGAAAAAACGTCCTGGTATGTTTTCCATGACACAAAAAAAAATATAAAATATACATATTTACATAAATGATTACGAACCATTATAAATTAATAGCTAAAATATGAGCACATTCATTTTCATAAGTTTACTAAACTAGAAATTACAATCCAATCTAATAACAACTATACAAGTTCCATCAGATCATATTCATCATGAGGGTCCATGAATGTCTTCTACTTTAACTGCAAAACCAATAAAAGAGTAGTAAATAATAGTAACATCGAACACATGTTTGCCTAGAATTTAAAACTTAGAAGTAGTATCAACACATACAAGTGTTCCAACTTTTATCACAGAAATTTAGGCAAAAAAACCCACCAATATTGGAAATCATAAACTTGTACAAGTGCCAATAAATCAAGAAAAAACTAGACGAAATTTACCTCATTAATGAAGAAGGGCCGTGTGTCTTTATGTTTCTATCAAGCTTTAGATCTTTCATTCCCTGTAATTTATATACCCAAAAATTAACAAATGAACTCAGCATCCTTACATTATCACTCAAATAACAAAGAATTATAAGAAAATATTGAAACTGAAAATATGGTACATGATCTTAATTAGATTACCCCTATTGTGTTCACAAGTCCATGCAAACTTCAGCACGAACATAAAGATGTATAAATATATCATTCGTCAACATAGTGAACGTTGCCTACCACATTGATTCAAGCTATTTTCACCAAAATGGAACAAAAAGTTTCAAAAGGTCAATACATAATATACCTCAAAGCCAATGCAGCAACCTCAGAAGAAATGAAGCAACCCTGCCACCTGCAGATAAAAAAAATAACAAAATAAGGTAGTATATACAAGGAAATAGAAAACAAAAACCATATCCCACAAAAAGTGAAGTTGCTTACATCAAGAAATTTCTAGCAACCATCATCATCCTACACAAATAAATCCCAGTCTTATTTAGATTCTGCATCCAAACCACTGAAATTAATTACCTCTTCTGTTTTTTTTTGGTTCAAAGAGATTACCTCTTCTTAACAATATATGATACCCAAGTGCACAAAGAGTAGAGTGCGTACAAGACATCTCAAATAAACAAGAGGAAAAAACAAACTATACAGATGTAAGAACAAATCAAAATGATAAAAATATAAATGACAGTGAGGACCCACCTAGTTGCTATACTTTGAATCTTCTGATTCTTGCCGCATCTTACCTACTAATACCCCCACACCCTACTAAAGGAATCTTCCCCTGATTGATAACAGATAACAAGTCAAAAAGTTTCGAGTTCTGATTCATATATTCAAAATGAACCAAAAAGTGCAATCTCAAGTTCTATGTACACTCTACCTCAGTGTAAACATCATGAATAACAAGTTATACGAAAAGCCAACGTACCCTTGTCAACAGGTACATATCCTTTAAGAGTCTGGTAGAGGTATCAAATAGTGGTTTCCCACTCAAGCCACCAGCTTCAGAAGCCACTGGGTTTCTACTAACAGAGTCTTCTGTCTGGTCTTGAAACAGTTGTGTTTGATATAATCTAGAAACAAATTAAACAAATTTTTAACTCGCAATAAACAAAATTTCAAGAATAAACCCCACATACTGAAATTATAAACTCATCAGTAACATATAGAATACCCTATAGTCATCATTTCACACCATGGGATAATGTAGCCAATTTTCCATCTTTCTCATAAGTTGAGTAATTGGCCATTCTTCTTAACATATGCCAAAGAAAAAGCTTTTTCCTTTTTCCCCCATTTCTCAGAAATCTCAAGGGGGTGATCAAAGACAACGAATTCTTGAGATGTTAATCATAAAGTATCTATTATGCAGAGAAACTTTGATTTTAGGGGAATTTGATTCTACACCCAAATTCACACACCCCTTTTAGAATAAACCCATCCATAAGAGTATTTTAATATACACCCAAACCAATTAATTAGGTTTATTCAAAATAAAAAAACCTATTAAATAGGGTAAATATTAAAACCCAATGTTGTTAAGAATTACTGAAGCTGCCATTATCAAATTCCCCATTCACCTATTAAATAGGATTAATAGCCAAAATCATCTAGCAAATATTATGGAGTTTGATTGACGTTATTGTTGGTATTACCTTCACTTTAGGTTTTTATCAGTACTTAATTTTAGGTGTTTACATTAATGTCATTATTATCATATAATGATGAATTTTTGGTATGTTTCTTCCTATATATAGAAGCTAGTGAATTCATTCGTCATTTTTTCTTTGGGTGGAGACCTTTCACAAAGTTGCATATGATTTCAAAGGATGATTTCAAACGACCTATTCATGAGGTTTATTTCATCATTTTCTTATGGGTTAATCATTTTCTTATGGGTTAAAGACTTTCTTTCAAATAGGTACATATATCATATTCGTAATTCAAATTACCTATTCATCAGATTTATTTAGTATAATATCTTTGTTAATCTTTTGATTTTGTGTAAAGCTTAAATTGGATGGATTTTTAGTAATTAGAAATTTCAATTTATGAATCTGGTATAAAACTTAGTTTCATTCCTTCAAAATAGAATCGTTGTTTCTAATTACCTGATACTTAGATTGCTTTAATATGTAATACCTATGATTTAGATGTTTGTTTTTGTAGTTTTAAATTATTTGTGTGACTCTATATCATAGGTTGTTTATTCCATAACCTATAGTATTGACAATTAATATACTTATATTTTGGATAGATGTATTTAAATCCTAATAGAGTTTTACCTTTGAAATAAATCTATGAAGGTAATTTGCAATTGTATAAGGAATCACAACATGCAGGGCACTAGTAGTTGGGATTTATGAAGACTACATTGCAAAGTGCTAGTCGAGATGACGGATGAAGTGTTATAATGTTCTTTATATTAGGTTCGAAAATGTAAAGTTTATATTTCAATTGTAAAAACAAATTTAAAATTGTTTATTTCAATACTGGATGAACATCATTTATGGTTGTACTCATTGTCCCTATTTCAATAAATTTTTAGGTTTATTCCTTCAAAAAGAATGTGTATTTAAATTATATTGATATTAGAAATAAACTTCTTAATATTGTAAAGTTCAATTTCAATTGTAAAACAATGAATGATAATAATGAGTTTGCTAAATTATAGTGCAAAAACTCTTGCACATTCAAAATTATTCAATGTGCCAAAATTAAGGGATAATTATATATTAAGCAAACTCTACAGTTACACATAACTATTATGTGGTCCTTGACCACCTCATAGAATCAGGCACCTATGTCGAGAAAAATGTAGGGGCGGAAAAAAAAAAATCTTAAAGCAATCAATCTACATCAATTACATTTTACACGGGCTAATTACATTAACTCGACCATTTTAGAAAATTAATGAATATTGAATGATTGTATAACTACACCTATTAGAACGGATAAGCAAAATAACATACCTTAATGAGAGGATGTTTAATCATGTCGAGAAAGAGAAATATTTATATAATAAGAATATAACAGAATCTGATGATACACAATAGCAAATATATAGATCACATCGGAAAGGAAGAAATATAGGATAATTAAGGCAATTAATCGTTTCAAATAAGAGAAAAATCAAGGATTAAATTGATTGTATTAAATTTTAAATATTTAAATTCAAAAAATAGTCAACAACTATATTTGAGTAATATTTTATTTATTCAATCAGAAGGGCAAAAAAGTCAAACTAAAAAATGTGAAAAATTTTAATTATAGATTTAAAACCTATAAGGAAGGTTCAATTATGTGAATTGGGTGTAGATTAAAAGAAAATATAGGGATGGGTTTTTCTTAATAGGAGCTTTGTTTTTTGGGTTTTTATCTAATTTTCTCTTGATTTTAATAAACCACGCATCAACAGCAACATCTAAGCAGTAAAGAAGTCTTTTATAATTTTATTACTTCACAGAGTTGGCAGCCTAACAGTGCAAAAAGCAAGTAATATTCACATTTTGATAGGCATGATAGAGCATATATGCCAAACAAGGATACTCATTAAGTTTCTGTTTAAAAGGAAACATACCAATCCGTCCAAGCGAAGGGCAAGCGCCACCTATATCCATACAGAAGAAAACCATGAGAGCACCATCTTAAGGACAAAAGAAGTAATCAATTACAAGCATATATATACATACTGCAGCAATATCTTCGAGATCTTCTTTAGACAAATCTGGAGCGATTTTCACGAGCAATGGAGGAGGGCCCTCTTCACCCCATTGCATTTCATCACGAGCAGCTTGTACCTTCATAACAGAAAGTTTTACATTTTGCACTAGTTTTGTGAACAACGATATTGAACATAGTTGAGCTCCATACCTTCTTCACAAGGACCTTTAACTGGTTTCTTCCTTGAAGCATACGTAGCCCGGGGGTGGTGGAAATCATAAACATTAATCACCTACAAAGGGATAAGCAGATAAACAGTCAAATTAACACCCCAGATCAGAAGTCCCTTTAGCTGATATAAGAAATTGTTGTGATGCACAAAGTGGGTACCTCTCAAATTAGAGACTTGAGAAAAACAATGAAGCTTCTGCTCGGATGTGAACCTGGTATGATCTACTGATGTGATAGCGAAAGATCTACTGATGTGAACCTGGTATGGGTTCTAGGTGGTGATGAGAAGACGAGATTTCAGCTATGGAGAAGGGATTTTGTGTTTGCGTTGAGGCTGTGTATCCCAACGCCACCGCACCGACACAAGACAAAGCCAACCACACCAGAAGATGGCCGGCATCCCAGATCGAAACCCGAGAAGAATCAGAGCCACGAGATCTAGAATCCGGCCACTGCCACTCCACCGTCCAAAGCCGAGACACCCTCAACAACCAGCAAATCGAACCCTGCCGGCAAATCGCAACACGCCGGGAAGACCAAACCAGCTCCCATGAAGAACGGACCCAGATCTGGTAACTCCGCCCCGATCCAAGCAGCAACCGCCAATACCCATCCCTGAGCCAGACCGCCGCCCTAGAGCCACGCCGCTAACCTCCGTAATCATCCCCTCCCGGACCGGAACGCAGCAGCAGGGGCGCCGCCAACGATCGGCCGGGAGAGAGCGCTCTCAATCTCTCTGTTTTTTTCCCTCGCATAGGGAAAGACTAACGTTATAAAGAAATAACGTTATAAAGAAATCAAGGTGTGAGTTGCTTTCTTTATTTCGTACTGATAGAAACCAAGGAGTGAGTTGCTTGCGTGAGGCGCGTTCTATCTTACTAGGGTACTGGAGAAAGACTAACGTTTATCGCGTTGAGGCTGTGTTGGGAAGGCAAAGGAGAAAAGTTTTCACTTTTAGTGAAGCGCCCGTGGTTTTAGAAATACTGCCGACTTTAAAACAAAGCCCCGTGTTTCTCAAACGTCCTTAATCACTTATAAGGACATTTTTTTTAAATTGCGTCATTGTATCTTTTAATGAGGTGTCCACATATTCAGTTTTTGTAGTAGTGATTTCTATTGTTTTGAAAAGCATTGAGATTTGTGTAACATTTCAGTCCTGTGCGACTTCTTTAATGTTTTATTCCCAGGCACTGAGAGGTCCGAGGAATTAAAGTCAGATGGTGACCTTAGGCAGTATATCGAGTAATCACGTTTTTGGCCGGATGAGTGGTTACGATTTCAGTTAGAGCTCTAGTCTGTCTGCCAGTATAATTCATGGGGTAATGGAGCGAGGTTATATGTAACTCATGATTTTGTGTTTTAAGGAGACAAGGTGTAAGTTGCTTTCCTTATATACGATTTATAAGAAATCAAGGTGTGAGTTGCTTTCTTTATGTCGTGATTTGAAAGAAATCAAGGTGTGAGTTGCTTTCTTTAGTTTGTGTTTTAAGGAATCAAGGAGTGAGTTGTTTTCCTTATTTACGATTTATAAGAAATCAAGGTGTGAGTTGCTTTCTTTATTTCGTACTGATAGAAACCAAGGAGTGAGTTGCTTTCTTTGTTTACGTTTTGAAAGGAACCAAAGAGTGAGTTGCTTTCCTTTATTACGTGTTAGTAAGGAGATCAAGGTGTGAGTTATTTTCCTTAGTTTTGGTGTGAGTTGATTTGTGGTTGTTTTGAGTTACTCGTACGAGCTTTCATAAGCTTACCGGGTTTGTTGTGTGGCAACCCAGTGCACTATTCAATGGTGTAGGGGTTAATCCTGCAAGTCAGGATAATCGTGGCTGAAGCTGAGGTAGCGTCTTTGCAACTTTACTGTAGGAAGCCATTTTTGTGACTTTACCGTTGATAAAGACTTCCGTTGTGTAGTAAGCTCCGAGGAGCATTTACGTTTTATTTTGTGGTGACAATTTAATTCGTAATCTTATGTAATATACGACTCTGTGGAGCGGGTCTGTATTGACATAGTGGGTTCAGGGCATCAGTATATACTTAGTTTAAAGGGAAAAAGTTTTCCAGGTATTTTGTATTGATAGCTGAACCATCACGCATATATAATTATGGGATTATATATCGATTTTTATTTGTGTTAAAAATCAAGGGCGTGACAGTTTGGTATCAGAGCGTAAGGTACATATTTGGTGACAATCAGTACTCCTCGAGTGATGGCCCGTCTGCAGCGGATCCCCATCAGATGCTCTTCGATATTGATATAGTCATTAGGTATGTAGCGGGGGTTAGAGTGTTGAGACGATAGAGAGTGTCGGCTCAGTGAGCAAAGTGTAGGAGCTTAATGTAGCTTCTTGAGTTATAGTCTTTTGAGGAATGAGGACCTTTAGATTTAACTCTTGTTGACGTAGGGATTGGAATTGTATCCTCTGACGTAGTGTTGTGGTTGATTTAGTCATAACGTTGACTTATACTTGTGTTTGAGAGTTGTACAAGTATTAACCATATGTTGCTATGCTTCTTAGGTAATGGATCATCTAGGAGGCAGAGCTAGGGGTCGAGGTAGAGCCAAAGGCAGGGGTAGAGCTCGAGGTAGGGGCAGGATCCCTCTTGTTGAGGAGATATTCGAGAATGATGTCGAGGCATCAAATGTTGAGCTTCCTGTTCCACCTGTTGTGGAGGTTGTCAATGTTGTAGATGCCACTCGTTTATCAAAGTTGGTAAGGGAGATATCGAGGCTGGGAGAAGTCTTTTTCAAGGGAGGTACGGATCACATGTTGGCAGATCAATGGATCGAGAACATGAAGAACTACTTCGAGATGATCATCTGTGACGACATTGAGAAGAGGAAGATAGCCTCATATATGCTTCAGAACGAAGCACGGGTGTGGTGGAATAACACATAGAGAGTTATGGATGTGTCCACCATGACCTGGGACGGTTTTGTGGAACTGTTCAGGAAGAAGTACTTTTCGCCTTCAGTGAGGGAGCAGTTGGAAATTAAGGGAATTCATCTCGTTAGTCCAAGGGACTAAGAGTGTGAGGGAGTATGAGGCAGAGTTCTCAAGACTTTATAGGTATGTGGGACAAATGGATGCTGAGATTTTAGCTATGAAGTTTCAGCGAGGGATGAACGCTTCAGTCAAGCGTGACGTTGTTGTTCTGGAACTGAAAACGGTGGAGCTCATTTTCACTAAGGCTATGGCCATTGTGCATGAGAACCTGACTTTCCAGGAACAGGAATCAGCTGAGAGGGATTTCCTAAGGAAGGGAAAGGCAACTGCGGGGAGCAGTAGGGCATCTAGGAATCTAGGTGGATTCTGGAAGAGACAGAGGACCAATTAGCAGGTGCCAGCTAGAGCTGCAGCTGCACCTGTTGGGCAGGGAGCACCTCTAAGATGTTACAACTGCAAGGAGATTGGCCATGCTGCCAGGACTTGCCCAAAACCGAAGAACTTGGCATGCTTCACATGTGGCCAGACGGGGCATTCTCAATGGATTGTACCCAGCAGCAGGATATGGGACAAGGGAACCAGCAGAGGCAACTGCCTCAAGGGCAAGCTAGGGTGTTTGCTATTGGTCAGCAGAATACAGGGGTGGAAGGTACCTTATCTATCTTTGACTTCCTTGCTAGGGAGTTGTTTGATGCGGAAGCGACCCATTCTTTCATATCTAGTCTACGGTTGATATGTTAGGTTTGACTCCTATGCCTCTTGCTAGACCTTTGCGTGTTACTTCCCCACTTGGTGTTTCCCTTGCGCTTGATATGTTTTGTGATGCATGTCCGATTGTGATCGCTGGTAGAGAGTTAATTTACTGCAACTTTGATTGTGTTAGCAGATCATACGAATAATGTTATTTTGGGTGTTGATTGGCTGAGGCCAAACCATGCTATGATTGATTGTTTTGAAATGGTAGTGTCATTTCATATTCTTGGACAGTCGGTGTTTCGTTATCGGTGTAAGTCAGATACTGCTTTAAGGGCAGGATTCTTAGCGCGGAAATTGCAGTGGTTTCCGAGTACAGTGATGTATTTCATGAGATACCATAGCATTGTTACTTTTGATATCTTACATGGGCTCTACATTTAGGTGATGCATATGAACATAGCATCCACACACACACAGAAATATGTATTGCATCTATTGAAATGAATGGAATCTATTGTATACCACACATATTCAGGTAAGACACAATTGATTTTAATGCATGCATATACAGTCCAGGTTCAACTGTTACTTTCAGATGTTTGGCAAATGACACTATTATCCAATAATGATGACCAAAATGCTTAATTGTCTTACTTCCCAAAACATGGAAAATTCTTCCATGCTCCAAGCATGGAATGCTCGGCCACATAAGCAGCCAATCCAACGGTCAGTATTTGTAGTGTAATCGTGACCGCATATTTCGGTAAACTGGGTAACCGGCTAAGAATTTTAAAAGGATTGGGAACCTTCTCCTTCCTCCTCTTGCCTAATGTTTCAATCTTAGTCCTCTATTTCAATCTTTCGGTCATGATTCACATCTTCTTTTTCTCTCACTTAAAACTTGCTTGTTTCCTTCCTCTCACTCTGCAACTTGTCTCCATCAACAAATTCTCAAGCTTCTTCCTCGCTCATCTCTTCACCATCAACAGATAAGTATGTTTTTATAAATCAAAAATCAAATTCAAAATTGTTCGGTCATTAGTTTCTCTCTCATCTCTTCACCAACAAGATAGAAACATGCTTTTTATTAAATAAGACCAACAAATTGAATTAATTTTACATAGATCTAACAGAAGATGAAATAAGATCAACAAAAAAGAAACATGCTGCAACTCTAACATAAGAGCTCAAATTGATTTAACAACTCGATTTGTATTAGGCATTCTCCTCATGAAGATGGGGACACAGACCCGGTATACAAATTGGATCTGATTGAGCCAAAGATAGTAGAACAAATTACAAGGAAATAATTTTTGGTTTTGATTTTGAGGAGAAAGTTTGAATGAGAAAAGTTTTTTTGGGTCTGAGAATGTAAAGAGTTGCAGAGGGGGGAAACAGATGTTTAGAGTGAAATAACTGATGGGACTTTTCTACTTGTTTCAATTTAATTCGATTGGTGTATCTATGAAAATTAAAGAAATAGAAGAAGCCTGGCTGCTACCAGAGCACAGCAACACCGCCAACGGTGATCGAGTCGCTGAAAAACTGAATCGAAGAACCGCGGGAGCTGCTGAAGCTTTCGGCCTTCGATTCCTCCTCCAAACTCGACCAATGCATAAACCAAGATGGGGAGGCAAGTTCGATGGGACCGGTACAACATGGCCTGGTGGCGGAGATACCTTTGGCTCACCGTCGTTGCTTTGCTGGTCGAGAAAACGGGTCTAGAGGCCCAATGCTTCTGGGCCCTTCTATCTGAAGGGGTATTTATACCTTTTAATTAAATTTTGATCAATGGCAGAGATCAAGCGGTGGGTTTATCAACGGTTAACATTGCACTACGTTAATTTTCTTTTTTTAATTTCTAATTCTGAGACTTTGAAAAATTGTAATAAATAGCTCCAGTGTCCGAAATTTTTTTTCGAAAATTCTCACTGACTCATCTCGTTCGGTACTTTTTTTATTGAATCCATAAATTGAAGATTTCGCGTCAAAAAAAATTCAGAAAATATTACCGACTTCTTTAAATAATCACCGAGACCATAGACTCAATTCATAATCATTTCGCTTTAACACTCCTTAAATATTTTCGAGTGGTAATATGTAACCTTGTATTTGAAATTCCCTTAGTAGTAATATTTGATATTACCTTACACAGGTATTCCACTTTAATGTGCCTACTAATGGCGTATAACTTGTAAATTGCATATGATGTGGATCAATCAAAAGCGATGACAAGGTGAAAAATGAATTTAGAGAAACTAACCGTTGGATGGGAAGATTAGAATATTTCATGGTTTTTTTTTTAAATTTAGCCACTTTCGTATTCATTTCAACTTCGATCCACTTGGTCAAATATAGTTAACTTTATAACCCTATATTTATATATCAAATTCCTCAAAGAGCAACCCCATCAATATATATGAAATTGGGAAAACCGACCGTAGGATAAGAGGATTGGAATATTTTATACATGTTGTAAAAAATTCAGTCATTTTCGTTATTGTTTCAACTTTGATCCATTCGGTCAACCGATTATGCGCTTATACTTCCCTAAGGGAAGCCGAACCACGAGAGGATAAAAATTCCTAAATTTTTACATTTGTTGATTTAGCTCATACCCACGAGAGTGTGAGAGCCGAGATATCGAAAAAAGAAGGTGGGAATGAGCAGAGTTATGTGCATATTAGTTTTATGTGGTATTTAGGGTTTAGGGTTAACCTACTAGATCGAGATCCAAACAACGACGAAATAACTGAAATTTTGACCATAACCATTTCTTCTTATCATGATAACATCCAACGATTTATTTTGTGAAATTGTATTTCCTCCATCTTGTTGCTTATGGAAGGTATACTTATTCATGCAACTAATAAACAAATTAAACCACAATAGTATGCATATAAGGATTTTGTAT
Organism: Rosa rugosa; assembly: GCF_958449725.1. Taxonomy (NCBI): domain Eukaryota; kingdom Viridiplantae; phylum Streptophyta; class Magnoliopsida; order Rosales; family Rosaceae; genus Rosa; species Rosa rugosa. Next base: position 34,322,519 of record NC_084826.1, read on the forward strand.
GATCCAAAAAATCAAAACTAAAAATCGATAAATTTGACACTACCCATCTACTCACAGTGTATTAATATTACTATGTAAAAAAATTAACCCTATCCTCCATCATTTCAACACCAAATAAAACGGTCAACCCTTTATACACTTATACTTCCCTAAGGGGAGCTGAACCACGAGGTGATAAAATTTTTGAAATTTTTACATCGGTTGATAAAGCTTATATCCACTATAGTGTGAGAGCTGACAGATCGGGAAAAAAAAAGTTGGGAATGAGTGGTTATGTGCATATTAGTTTTATGTGGTATTTAGGGTTTAGGGTTGACCTACTAGATCGAGATCCAAACGACGACGAAAATAGCTGAAATTTTGACCATAACCATTTATTCTTATCATGTTATCATCCAACGGTTGATTTTGTGAAATTCTATTTCCTCCATCTTGTTGCTTATGGAAGGTATACTTGTTCATGTAACTAATAAACAAGTTAAACCACAATAGTATGCATATAAGGATTTTGTGTGATCCAAAAAAATTGAAACTTGAAATCAATAAATTTGACCTTACCCATATATTTATAGCTTATTCATAGGTACTGTGTAAAAAAATTAATCAGATATGCCGTCATTTCAACATCAAACAAAGCGGTCAACCCTTTATATGGTTATACTTCCCTAAGGGGAGCTAAATAATGAGTAGATAAACTTTCCGAAATTTTTACATTATTTGATATAGCTCATACCCACGAGATTGCGAGAGCTGACAGATCGAAAAAAGACGTTACGAATGGGCGGTTATGAGCATAATAGTTTTATGTGGTATTTAGGGTTTAGGGTTGACTTATTAGATCGAGACCCAAACGACGACGAAAATAGCTGAAATTTTGACCATAACCATTTCTTCTTATCATTATAACATCCTACAGTCGATTTTGATAAAGTCTACTTCCTCCACATTGTTTCTTATGGAAGATATACTTTCCAATACAACTAATAAACAAGTTAGACCACATTAGTAGATATATAAGGATTTTGTGCAATCTAAAAAATTAAAACGGTGAGGCTATTGCCACCCTACCATTTTCTTTGTTCACCTTACAAATATTTGAATTATCAAAAGACTATATATATTACCCAAATGCAAAATGACTAATAAGTACACTAATTTTCTAAAATTCAAATATGTAAGGAGAACTAAATACATAACTAATTAAATACAAAACTACTTTTTTTTTAAATTTTAAAATTTTTTTTTTCTTATATTTAAAAGAGGATCAAAGGGTTTCACTCCTACCCCCATGGTGACTTGAACCCATGACTTCGTACATAGGTAGTGAGTGCTCTAACATAACTAATTAAATACAAAACTACTTAATTTCTCTTCTGATAACATTAATCTTCATCTTCTCCGTCCAAATTTCAATTTATTACAATTTTCTTTTTTAATATTTTTGTTGCGTCCTCATCGTTAATTCGTTATTCAATTCACAAAACCATTAGTGTTAACTTCATCAAAATCTTTGTAATACCTTTATGAACACCGAAAGTAAAAAAATTAAAACACGAAAAAAAAAATCAATATTTTCTTCATTGCTCATAGTAGTACTTACTAATTTTTTAATATGGATTGAAATAAACGAACATTGAAATTGAATGGAAAAAAAATGAAAAAAATGGAAGTAAATCAAATTAGGAAACTTTAATATATTTTAGTACGTCTTTTTAATTGATATAATTTTTTTTTAATCAAAATTGATATAAATTAAATGAGAAATTTTCATTAAAGAAAATTTATTTTTTAATTTGATATGTCATATGATGGTGGATATTCCTGGAAAGAGAAATGGGTTCGATAAGTAAATCTAATAATTAAAATTAAAATGTAGGGTGTAATGAGCAAGTAGGGTGAACAAAGAAAATTATAGGGTGGCAATAGCCGCACCCAAATTAAAATTGGAAATTGATAAATTTGACATTACCCATATATTTATAGAGTATTCACAGGTACTGTGTAAAAAAATTAATTAGATCCGTCGTCATTTCGACATCAAACAAAGTGGTCAACCCTTTATGTGGTTATACTTCTCTAAGGGGAGCTTAATCATGAGTAGATAAACTTCCAGAAATTTTTACATTATTTGATATAGCTCATACCCACGAGATTGCGAGAGCTGACAGATCAAAAAAAAAAGTTACGAATGAGTGGTTATTAGCATAATAGTTTTATGTGGTATTTAGGGTTTAGAGTTGACCTACTAGATCGAGACCCAAACGACGATGAAAATAGCTGAAATTTTGACCTAAGTTTAAATTAATTATCTCTTAAAACCTTGACCTCATGGCTTCAAATTAGGTTTGTTAAAGAAGTCTTTTCTATCTTAAGTAGCAAACCTAATTCTGTGGTAATGGGACTGTTTGCTTGCCAACAGGATTTATATTAGGCACTCATTTTCTGACTTTTTTTTCTTTCCTTTTTTGACATTAGTATTATGGTCAAACTCTAATTTTGTTTTTGGGCTTCAGTGCTCAAAGACTTCAATTCATCCCAGAATTGTGCCAGCCATTAAAGCAGCCCATGCTTGAGGGTATGTGATCCATCTCCTGCATATTCTTTTATTCCATCATAAACTTTTTCTTTTAGGAAGCAATCTAATTCAGTTTGGGGGTGTTGTTGACGTGATTTGAGGATTGTGAGTGATGCGAATCTATTTTTCATTGAGACGATTTTGAAGCATCTTGGTCTAGAGGAATATTTCTCGGAAATCAACACTAACCCAGGTTATGTTGGTGATAATTTCAGCGGAGGAGAAGGACAAGATTCAGACGACTAATAAATTACCCTGGAAATCCTCCTTTGGCTCAACATAAATATCGAATTGTTAATAGTTCATCCTTCTGGTTTGCCATTGATGGATAGTTACCCCCTCGATCTGTTTCTACTTTCTGCCTCTACCTCAGTCTCTCTCCTCGCTGGGTAAATCCAAATTCACCAAATATACTGATACGCTAAAAAGCAAGCGCATAATTTAACCCTGAAATGTCATTAGTAGTATAAGTAAATAGGGATCGTTCTATTCCGGGGATTGAGGGTACACCTGCCATTGTCAAACAATTAAAACAATTAAAATAAAAACAAAGTATAATATTCACACATATAAACACAACTATAAGCATTTTACACGAAAAGGGGGGATTTTGTTTTTGGTTTTTTCGAAAATAAAACTAAGTTAACAAAATAATTAAAATGCGAAAACATAAAAACACAAATGGAATGAGAGAACAAAGATCAAAATCGAAACTTATGATTAAAATCGATTCAAACCCTAACATTGTTCATCAAAGTCATGCAAGAGGAGTTGATCATGTGAAATGTTAAAAGCAAACAATTTCCCATATTTTACTTTTCAATGCTAATTAATCTAAGTGAAAGCACAAAGACTAATCCTATCAAACATGCATTCAAGCCCTAGAAAGCTAGTCAATCATGACATGTTCAACGCAATAAACACCTAGAAAGGCTATCAACTCAAGTGTGCAACTTAGTATGAAAAAGTCCACCTAATTGCAATTCTCTTTAATTAAATTCGATTTTTGTACAAAACCTTTACTACTTTTCGATTCAAGAACACAAAACCAAAAAGTTGATTCATGTTCTTAAATTGTAGCACCAATTATATCGAAACCCTAAGTGTTTGCAACCACATAAGATTTAAATACAAAAGTTATCTATAACGCAAATTTAATTAAACAAACTCACATAAGCAACTCTCGAAGAACAATAATATGAATCTGAAAATTCTCAATTAATCATAAAAATTCCAGAAATTAATATTCATTCAAACACATATGTCAACTAGTTCATAACCAACGAAATTCAAAGCAAAGGTTACAAAGGAGAATCGGATTACACCGTGGATGAAGATGAGATGGATGATAAACGTTGTGATCTCTTGAAACTCGAAAGCAAGCTTCAAAGATGGATATGGATGGTGATGCTCACGGCAATTCTTCTTCTCCCTTGGCCTTGCTTGAACTCGTGGAGATGACTAGAGGATGGAGAAGCTCACGGCTATGCTAAGAAGATTTTCTGATTTTTTCTAAGTTGTAGAACGTAAAGGAGGGGACTTAGACGTTGAGAATGAGAGAGTATATATAGGGGACGGCCTCCTTGCTTTCCAAGCCGTGTAAGCCTTTAATAAATCCATGGAATTAATCTGAAAATTCCACATAGTTTCCTCCAATGATAGCTTGCCAAATAAGCCCTATGATGTGGTTCAACCAATCACAAAACTCCATTTTAATTCCCTAATTATCTTGGCGAAATATATAGAGATATTTTCTGATTTTCTTCACTAATTTCGGCAACAATATATTTAGAGAATAGAGGGGACGAATCTAGACTCCTTTTTGGCCGTTTCTTGGTCTCCACACTTTGGCTTTCCTTAAAACTCTCTAGGGTTTATCACTTTGCCGAAATCTCTAGGGTTTCTTCTTGACTTGGACGGCAATCCCTTCTTTTCCTCTTCATTCTTCACGGCAAAACCTTCTAGGGTAAGTCTCCAAGTATATTTCTTTCCATAAAAATAGCCCTAGAAAATCTCACCCGAAATCTTCTAGGTTCTTCTTGATTCTCACGCCGCTTTCTCTCTCCTTCTTTGTATTTTCACGGCAAAGCATCTCTAGGGTTTCATCCTTGCGTCACAAACCCTAATTCCATGGGCTTTCATGGGCCTTGATCCATTTTGCCGAAAATCCACTTCATTCTTGAGAGTCTTGGGCCTTGTTGCTTCAACTTCAAGCCTTGTCTCTTTCCAACGTCAAAACACATTATTTTTCCATTTCTTTTTCATAGTAACGTTGGATACTTCATTGGTAAGCTTTCCTCCTTTTCGTAGGGTTTCCTGGTTGAAGCAGGAAAACTTCTTTTCTTCATTTCTGCTCATTTCTGTGGTCCATTGTTCCTCATTTTTGCTCCCCTTAATGTTCGCAAGCTCCTCTTTCCATTCGTGAGTTCATTTCCACTTTTTAGCTCGGAGGTCCTGAAAATAGAAACTAATAAGAAAAATAGAAACTTTCCTAAAATGAAAAATGGCAACTTTCCTAAACTGAAAATGGGAAACTTTCTAAAAATGAAAAATAGAAACTACCAAAAAATGGAAACTTACTAAAAATGATAAATAGAAACTACAAAAATAGAAACTTTCTACAAATAGGAACTTTCCCAATCAAAGAATGGAAACTTTCCTAAACAGAGTTTTAATAAGGAAATAACGCAAGAAATGTAGGGAAAAGCAAGTAAAACGTCGCATTAAAATGCTCCTATCATATACAGATAACGAGAACCGGGAACAGACTTAGCCTTTTCCATCTTCATTTCCCTTAATAAAATGGCACGTGCATCTCACGTGGGTTGACCCAAGCAAACGAGCATGAAAAGCTCGGAGCACCGAAGACGTTCTCCCAAAACATAAAAATGTATGTTGTATATCTTGTGAGCAGTTAAACAGAGAGCATCATCTATTCATATATTCAAGTGATGAATATGAAAGTACGTAAATCAATAAACGGCGAAATAAATCAAAGAAGAGAAAAGCTACCATAGTACTAGCGCATGAGGGAACTGTTGAGGCCTAAAGTATCTCTGGCAGCTAATTTCGGCGGTACAACTTGTGGGGATGGCGATCCACCGGGTGATGGCTAGTAGTGAGCACTCTGCACTTGACATCCAAGACATCGCTCTCCTTAGTGGCAATTATTTCATATTCAAATGTTATCAGTAAAACATAGGGTAGATGACCTCACTCTGGGATTCCATAGCCCTTGAGAGAAAGTTGGAGTTTTTGACCTCCTAGATGGAGAAAACTCCAGTAAACTATGTGCCCAAAATCACTAGGCAACAGTGGCAGCAGGGGCAGAGGTCGCATACGTTTGGTAGAATCACATTCCTGCGACAAGAGGACAACTCGTATCTCTTGCTCAACCTTTTCGTCAAAACCTCTATATGTTCCCATCTTACAGGCGAAGATTAGGTAGCCATCATGGCCACGTCGCTACAACTCGATTAGCAACATTTCAACATCATCCAATGTACCCATTAAATGAGGAATGTCTACCTCTATCCATCCTTGTTTGGGCCGAGTGACATCAAACCGCGAAGCTCCGCCATACTCCCGAGCCCAGCGAAGGATATAGGGGTCGGCTACTAGATATTCAAAGTTAATTTCAGGTAATAGAGCATTGCGGACGGTGGGATCACATGGAGGCAGCTCCAGAGGCAGCTACTTTGACAGATCAGATTCTAAAACTGTGAAAGATTTGCAAGGAATGAAGGGCGCAGTTACCTCCCCCGCCTCCCAGCTCTCACTAGAATAGCAACGGTCACAGAATTGATAGAGACTGCCTTCCACCATTATCCGCGACGTCCGCTCCACAAATCCCTCGCCTGTCTTCTTCCGTGGTACATTCCACCAAAGAGAAGCCAGTTCCTTATTCAAGCTTTCTGTGTCAAGTTCCCTCACCTGTGTCTTATGATGTTCCTTCTCTTTCACTTTCTCCACCGTAGTAACTTCTACTGGTGCCGAAGTGGTAGAATTTCTCTGGATTAATTCTGAAAACCTGCTCGCTGCTGCCGACGCTTCTCTTTTCATTCCACCCATCGTCGCCGCACCCCGCCGTACGCAAAGCCTCATCGCCGCCGCCATTCAGATCCCCAATTTTCGACAACCTTAGGGTTAGGGATTTCAATTTGCAATTTTCTTTCTTCGCTTCAAGTCTCCAACAATTCCTTAAATATCCCAATCCAAACCGCCCGGCCGTATATTATTGACACGTCGCCAACTGTTTTCTTTTTCATAAATCATTTTGCATATATTCCATACTCCATATTAGGTTTTAAGTTTCTCCAAAACTGCTGAAATTCCGTAATTTTGAAGTACCGAAACGAAATTGATAGCATATGATTTTAGTCAGGAGTTTTCTGAATTTTTTCGTACATTTCCGCAAAATTCTTGATTTCCAAAATATCTACACATATAAGGGTAAAGCTATGGTATGTTAACATTTCTCATACATCAACTATTTTTACCACTTTAGGGACTCATGTTACCACTTTGAGGACTAATTTACTATTTTGAGGACTCATATGGTAAACTAAGAAAATTTACCACTTTAAGGACTCATGTTACCACTTTGAGGACTAATATTACTACTTTGAGGACTCATGTGGTAACTAAGAAAATTTACCACTTTAAGGACTCATGTTACCACTTTGAGGACTAATATTACTATTTTGAGGACTCATTTTACCACTTTTATGGCAATTGTATGCATGTCATACGTTAACACATTGTAGAATTTTCCCACATATAAAATATATTTAAAAATTCACGCCAAAATTTTGTCTGAAATTTCTCTGAAATTTCTGTGAAAATTTTATGTCACCGTTAATGAATTTTTTACTTCATACCAATGAATTTTATAAAAATAGATACCAATTGGATAAATGTTGTTGGAGTGTTGACCAGCACTAACACAACCCCGAAGGGAACAACTGCAATCGAGAGTCCACTTCCATCGCCCATCCCTTATTAGACGTTTATTAAACCAAACAAACATAGAAACAGGGAAGGGGAACAAGACCAAAACCACCCTAGAGACAAGCCTCCCTCAGTACAAAATAAGAGCAACAGATTGATGAAACAAAATTAAAAAAGAGTAACAAAGCAAAGTATTGAGAACAAGCATGAAAAACAGGTAGAATTGGAATGAAAATTTTAGTAAATATATTAAAATGATAAGATTTGATATTATTTTTAAAATATTGTGGACTATTTTAACATGGAGAAGTTTTGGTGATTGATTAATTTAACATTAAGTAGTCTAAGATGAAGTTTCTTATTATTTTTTCTAATAAAATTACTGAGGCTTTATTTTAAGTTTTAAGTTAGTATGGAGCAAGGAATACAATCTTCCGTTTGTGGTTTCAGAATTATTGGTTTATTGGTGTTGATGATATATAAAAGGAAATTGTTATGATGAAACTTATGTAATATTCTCCCAATTATTTAGCCAAAAACAGGAATTAAAAACCAGCCCTACGCCCCTCTACGCGTCACCAACAATGGCCCACGCGCCGCGGGCCAACTCCGGTTCCGGTCACTAAATTTCACCAACATCATCATCTCAACATTCTAAACATCTTTCATAAGGGTGACAAAGCTCAATTTCAACTCTAAGTACCCGAAATTACCTCAAAACCGTGAGATGCTTCTCGTCATCGATTTGCCGCAATCCGGAAAAATTGCCGCTACCCACTGGCATGGGTCGAATCACGATGAAGAGGACTCCAAGAAATGGGTGGTGGTACGGCCGAAAATGGCTGGAATTGGAAGAATTTGCCGGAAAACTCCGAACTGCTACAATAGACTTTGAAGCTTTGATCTGCAGTTTTCCGGCCAAATCGCCGTGAACCACCACTACTAGCGTGTGCGGAAGAAGGAGGTGGTCCTAGCCCAGCCGGTGGCGCGCCGATTGGAAGCTGGACGACGGAGATATGCCGGAAAAACAAGAGAGGCCGGAGGGAGGGAGGGAGAGAGAGAGAGAGAGTTACCCGGGGTAGGTTGATTTTGGACCTACCACAGTAACTTTCCATATATATAGAAAGTTACCATTAACAGTAACTTTACCTTTTCGCTAGTAACTTTGTAACTTTTCGCTAACTTTCGCATACGAACTCCGATTTAAGCGTACCACGTGTCCACGGACTCGGTTTAACGTCCTTTACAACTTTCATGAAGAATTTTTTTAAAAAAACTGACCCGAACAAAAAGTCAACTTTTTGGTCCACTAAAAGTATCGAAACAAAGTAAAAAGTGAAAGTAATTGTCATTTAACGTCCAAATGACTAGTAAACCGGTAACTTGAGATTCGGGACATAACATAGTTGATCAAATTCGAAGCGAAAACCAAATTGGCTGGATGTTTTACAACCACCATAAAACATTACAATCTCTCCATCGAGCGGTTGATTTCTCCAAATTCATTTTCCACTTCATGGTTGCTTTAGAATGAACCTCAACAATTTAAATGCAATGTATAAGTCAATACAACTTTAGGAGGCAAATTGGTATAGGCCAACGTCTTTGTAATTAAAATTGAAATTTTTATCTTATGTCCACGCACATCCATCGATGGAATATTTACAGACGTGATGTGAAAGAATAAGCACGTTTCGCGGTCGTCATGCCATCGGTCAACCAAGAAGACATACAAGTGACAACGGTTGAGCAATTCGATCGGATTAGAAAATATGGTGAAATTGGCTACATTTTTTGCCACATTCATAATTTATTGTAATAATCTCATCCAACGATCGGTTTTTCCATTTTTTTTGAATTGATAGAGGTTGCTATTTGGAGTGTATGATATATAAATATAGGTTTATAAGATTAACTTAGTTTGACCTAGTTGATCAAATTCGAAACGAGAACCAAATTGGCTGGATTTTTTACAACCACCATAAAACATTACAATCTCTCCATCAAGCGGTTGGTTTCTTTAAATTCATTTTCCACTTCATGGTTGCTTTAGAATGAACCTCAACAATTTAAATGCAATATATAAGTCATACAACTCTAGGAGGCAAATTGGTATAGGCCAACGTCTTTATAATTAAAATTAAAATTTTTATCTTATGTCCATGCATATCCATCGATTGAATATTTACAGACATCATGTAAAAAAATAAGCACGTTTCGCAGTTGTCACGCCATCAGTGAGATTTTGAGGTGAGTAAATCTCACGTGGTTCATTTACGAACCGAGTTATTTAATAGTCAGAATTGATTGATAATTGTAAATCGTTTTTGAAAATAAAGATTTGTTTGAAATAATATGAACTCGATCGACTACGGTTCATAGGGCTACGGCTCACAGGTAAAAAAATGAATTTAAGTATAAAACGAATTTCTTGGTTTTAATACGTATGAACTATGGTTGGTATTAGTGGTCATTCCTGCGTGAATGACTACGTATATATATATATATTTACGTGGAATATATATATCTGGATGGCGTGACATTGTGAGAGGAGTAAATGGTGAATTATTCATAATATCGTGTTGAACTATTACTTATTGTGTTGATAGAGTATCTTCAATTGAGTGTAACATTTTGAGTCTTGTGTGACTTTTTAAATGTTTTCGGATCTAAGGATCTGGTGTCACTGTGGTGATTGTTTTCGGATCTACAGATCTGGTGTCACAGTGGTGACTGAGGCAATTATATCGGGAACCACACCTTTGGTCGGGTTAGTGGTTACGATCAGTTAGAGCTCTAGTCTGTCTGCCATTGTACTGCATGGGAGTGACGCGTTGGGTTACTTGAGGCCCATGTGTACACGTGTTTTTAAAAGAGAGTTCGGGTGAGTTCTTTCTTTTATTGTCCAAGAGGGACTTGATTTACATATTTTATGGGTGAGTTGTGTTAATATGATTTTTATCACTTTTGTGATGTATGTTACCTTAAGGGGTAAGGATGTCAAGTTTTGGAAACGAGTCATGTTGTGGGATGATTTATTTAGAGTTGATGGGTGATCATCGGCTTTAGTGTTGATGGGTGATCATCGGCTTTAGTGTTGATGGGTGATCATCGACTTTAGTGTGAGTTGTTTGACTCCTTATTGATTTTCCTCTTCATTCTAATGGTTGATTTTAATTGTAATCTCCTGAACTAAACTATACGCAGGGATTACTATGGTTTTGGTTTGTATACATTTGGTGATTTCCTGAACTAAAATTCTATGCAGGGATTACCGGTTTTCATTTAGAATGATTTGATTTGTCATGGTTGTGACATGTGCGTTCCTTACAAGGAAAAAGAAAAGGATTTGTTGTTAGAATTAATCATTGTGTTGATTTATTGTTCTTGAGTTGGAAAGACGTTTTTGTGGTTATTTAAGTTTACTCACACGAGCTTGCAAAAGCTTACCTGGTTTGTCGTTTCAACCCGGTGCACTATTCCGCAGTGTAGGGGTTATTGTGCAGGTCGGAGTAACAGTCATCGAAGCTGAGGGTTGGTTGCTGTTGTAGCTTGGACGTTGAAGTGTACGTTAGTTTTATTTTTCCGCTGTGTAGTGAGTGTGTTTACTTATTGAATTGTCGATCAGTTTAATTTGTAAACACTTTGTAATGTAATATGTGACTCTAAAGAACGAGTTGGTATTGACATTGGTGAGCTTAGTTTGTTTTGTTGCTTGGTTTAAATGAAAAATTTTCTACGTGTCTTCTTGTGTTTGTTGAGTTTTCGCATTTCGGATTTGAATTTCTTTATTCAAAATTCGGTGCATGACACCATCAGTCAACCAAGAAGACATACAAGTGAAGACGGTTGATCAATTTGATCGGATTCGAAAATATGGTGAAATTGGCTAAATTTTTTACCACACTCATAATTTATTGTAATAATCACATCCAACGGTTAGTTTTATCAATTTTTTTTTTGAATTGATAGACGTTGCTCTTTGGAGTGTATGATATATAAATATAGGTTTTAAAAAAAATTAGAATCTTTAAAGATTTATTTGTAAATAAAGGCCACAAGGCCAGACCCAAAAAAGCCCGCAAGGCCCGCTTTATATGGATGGACTTGGATCCTTCGATTTGCAATAAAGCCCAGCCCGTTATTATTTAAAAATGTAGTAAGGCCTGACCCGGCCCGGCTCAAGCCAGCTATGACCCATTGATGAGGCCTATTCGGTATGCGGTATGTCGATGGTATGGAAATACTCGTATCGTAGCCGAGCTGAAATATGAACTCGGTATGGCTCAGCCTAGCCGAACACTTGGTAATCCAAAAAGTCGGCCACAAACTATATGGCTCGGTCCGAAATTCGACTGACTCGGCCCATTCGGCCCAAAATGCCAGCCCTAACTCTGGCCTGTAATCTTTAGTTGAAAACTTGAAGCCGGTTTAAATACATCTGATACCAAATATTGGATTTTTTGGACTGCAAGTGAGGCTACTTTAGTCCTTTCCTCGCCAGTTGCATTTGGGTCAAAACTGAAAACCGACCCGACAATTTCGAATTTCTTATTCCGAATGATTAATTACTTGGAGTTTCAACTAGTTGTTGGTTTCTACTTGGTTGGTTCTGATGGCTCTGGCATGGGGTGCTGCCGCTGCTCCATTGTTTTCTCTCCCTAAAAATCCAAAACCGAGTTTGAGATTTGGTACATTCCGATGCTCAACGAAGCCCAACAACAACGGCAACAACAAAATAGCGCTCAGGACTTGCAAGAATTGCAAAACCCAGTTCGATCCATCTCTCAATCACCTCAGGGCTTGTCGATTTCACACCGCTCATTTTGGAGGTACCCCTCCGGCCCTCCTACCTTTTTTTTTTTGCGTATAAATTAGATTGCTGTATGTATTATCTGTGTTCTTGTTGAATCTATGCCCTGATTACTTAGCTGTCTGGGCTCTGAACCCAGAAATATTATAGCCTGCCCACTCCTAATTTGGAATTAGAATTGAAACTATACTTGGCATCGAATAGGAATTTCTTGGCAGTACCTTCTTGTATGTGTTTATGTTAATTTGACTATATGGACTTTTAGATCATATGGTGTTCTAATTTGTCTTCGACACAAATTCTTATTCAACATTTTACAGATGCCTTCTTCGTAATTTCAAACCTACATTCTTTGATTTTAGAGCATTACCTCGTGAAGTTTGGTGTAAATATAATTATTGGGTTGGGTTTTTGGGCTATATCCACCTGGAAGTATTTAAAGCCATCAGCAGTCTATGCTCTTCTGAACCCATGAGTCTGGAACAATGCTCTCAACATCTTTTTTTGTGGTTAAACTGTTTGCTTAGGCTGATTGGGTTTCTCAACATCAAGTGCTCTTGGCACTGTTTCTGCATTTCTTATTTTGTCTCATGAAACATCTCTTCATTCACATCTAAAATGTAATGTGAAAAAAAATTATATATATGCAAAATCAGAATGCATGCAAGGGAAATTCAGACTTATAAAAATGCTTCGTATGTTATCCTTCATTGTAGATGTCCTTAACATCTTGAATTTAAATACTCCTATAGGAGAAACAAAGAGGAAGTTTGAGAGTGTGTACACGGGGGGCACCATGAGTACTCCCAACTCTGGCAAAGTTGTTCAATACTGGCATTGCTGTGGGTCTGAAGATCCCTTTGACCCTGGATGTACCGCTGCTCCTCACTCCTCCTATGATGACTGAGACCGATCCTTTCTAATATGCAGTTGATTCTCAATTTCATGTTGTAAAGATTACACAACTATCACATCTTAAATGACCACTGTCTTTTCTTCTCAAAAAAAAAAAAAAAATGACCACTGTCTTTTTACTCTTTTTAATTAATTAGTTACCTCTTTGTTGAAAGCTAAGAAAGCACGGATACGGTATAACGCGATACGTGGAAATGACAAATTTTAAATGTGTTAGGATACGGGTACCGGGGTACAGAAAAATTACAACAATTAAATATATGTTTAATTTATTTATACTAGCCTCATACCAGTGCAATGCACGTGATGTTATTGAAAGGATGAGCATGTAGAAGTTTCTGACTCCTCTACTTTCTTAATCTTATGTTATTTGTGTTTTTTTTATTTTACCATAATAACCTTGCTAGATAATTTTGTTATAATCTTTTGCTTTTATTCTAAAGGGTATTGTGGGCAATTCAAAATTTGATGAGACTTTTGACACTAAAATTTAGCTTCCCTTTATAATAGTAAAGATATAATTAGCAAAAAAAAAAAAATTAGATAAATATTTTTTTGAGATAAATGATGTCAGCCTTTATTGGAACTTTTGAAAATTACACAGTAATGTTCAGCTGCAATTGCTTTGATATTGGAGGTTGGGTGTGCTTTGATAGTAGAGAAGGATAAACGGGGCGCTTCTTTCTAGCCTATAGAATTGGTTTAATTGTCTCCAGGTTACAGCAATTTCACATCTATTCAGGTACTAAAATTTCGATAGAATTGTTAGATGAGCTTTTTGATTTTAAAAAGGTTGAATTGTTTAGGTAATGGTTTTTTTGTCAGTCCCATGTAAGTAAATCGTTATTTATGATTCCGCTGATCGATAAAAGAGTTGTTAGTTTCTTAAAAAAAAAAAGGGTTAATGCTCATACACCCCAGTTCTGACAAAATACTTCCCATACACCCCAGTGTCTTATTTTTCTTCTCCTTTACCCAAGTCTTTGTTCCCTTTATTCTCACCTACCCGTCTCCTCTAAAAACTCTACCCTTCACCCTTCTCTTTCTGTCTATTTAAGAGTTCTTATCATTTTACTTTTCTGTTTTGATGAAACGTGGTGGGCCCATCTTGAAATTATTTGTTTAAATAAATACAATAGCTAAAATTCATCCTCTAGTTCAAAGGTGAACAGTACGTTTTACTATTCATTATTTCGATTGTCGACAGACTTGAGTTAAATGCTATCTGCAAAAATACGAGCAAAGAATTGCATAAAGAAAAAGAAAAATTGAGAAAATTGAAAGAATATAGAGAAAGTCTTAGTAGAGAAACTCCCAACTACTGGGATATTATCTATAGACTTCAAACCAGAATTTATAAATTAGAAGAAGATATTGAAAATCTTTTATATATTCTGGGAGAGGAACAAAAACCTCTTGATTATCTGAACATTGGTTAGATCCGCAAATCACTGGTATCAGAGCTTGTAAAATAGCTCAGCAGGGGAATCCCCAATGGGGACAATGTCTGATTTAATAATAGAGAGACTGAATTCTCTATTAAAATCTTCTGATGAAAAATATCAGATCCTGCAGAAAGAAATATCTAGATATCAAGAACATCTAGAAAAAATTCCTGTTATAATCCACCAATTAGAAAAATTGGAAAACAAACTGGATTATATCAAAGATCTTCCAAAATTGGAAGAAGAAAAGCTAACGAGTGTTAGTAGAAAAATCAATGAACAGCAAAAAACGCTGGATTCTATGAAAAATATACTGAAGGACAAGAAAGTGCCTACAGTAAAACCAAAGAAGGCTAATGGATTCAAACCATTAGAAAGACCAGAAAAGAATCATGTTCCAAACATGATTTTTCTGGATCCCTCAACTAGTTCTACTAGTATTCGGTATGAAAAGCCGAAGGAAACTCGAGATGTCAATATGATAAGCATCTTCGGAAAAAAGAAAGGAGTTCAACTCCTAAATGCTGAAGAATTTGAATACAATGAAATCGAGCATGAGGTAAAAAACGCCTCAATTCCAAAGCTAGATTTCAAACAAATTTACAAAAGGGGAACGTTTGACCTGATGGATAGCCATCATTTCAAATTACTTGAATTTACAACCCCCTCTACAACAGGAGAAACAGATCTACTACTGATCACTCCTGCTGAAGTTGCCCGAGCAAAAGCAAAAAATTATCAATTTATGCATATTGGAGCAGTCCAAGTAGGCATAAAATTACTTGCTCGAGAAGGTATAAACTGTTCAGTTCTATGTGTCTTACAAGACAATAGACTAACAGATTTTCAAGCTAGTCTTTTGGGAACCCTTGAAGCATCTCTGTGCAACCAAGTGGCATATTTCAACTGCTTCCCCAACTTTTCAACAAGCTTGAAAGATGCAGCCCACTGTCTCTGACTGAGAGTCAAGACAGATGGCATATCTATGAAAAATGATATGCAAGAATTGGCAATAGTATACAAGATATACTATAAACTGATGAGTACTACAGTAGAGCCAAAGACAAGGATATCAAACATCCCTGGTCTTACTACTGGATTCCTCACCAGTCAGAAGAACCATTCACAACAGATCCATAAGGTTACTTGGAATGAAGTAACTTTTCCCATTGAATGGAAATTATCTGGTCCGAAGCTACCAGCAGAAAGTGCAAAAGCTAAAATTTATGAAAGTAGAAAGACTGGAGAAATCAGTCTAAATTTTGAAAATCACAGAAAAAGTGATGTCTGTCCTGAAAATATCAGGATAAACAAAAATCTTCTCAGAAGAAGCTACAGCACTAGAGAAGCTAGTGTTAGTGGTACAAAAAACTCTGAAGAACCATCAGAGTCCATCACTGAAGAAGAACTAGAAGCTGATCTAAACAGACCAGTCAATATGTTTAGAGCACAAAAGCTCTATGATCTTTATGAAGAAGCAGAATTCTGCGAAAATCCTGAAAGATTAGAAAAACTAATCGAAGAAATGAAAAACTTCAATCTAGGAAAAGAAAGAAAACTCCTTCCCTACCAGGATGTTGAAATGGAAGACGGAGATAGCTCCAAAACTTTCATCACTAGAGAAAAGGGAAAAGTGAAACTCCCTATACAGAAGGCCCCTACGGGCAGAAATGGAGAAAGAAATTCTCAAAGGTTTGTCCCAGAGGACAAGATACCCAGAGTACCAATTTCCAACTATGGTATCTGGCTAGATTTAGATAAAGCTCTAGACAAGAGAAAAACTCTTGACCAATGGGTAGACAGCCTGATGATGGCATCTGCTCTAACCCTTGGAAAATTTGAAGCTCCTGATCTTCAGATGTACTTTGAAACTACTCTCACAGGAGTAGCCAAGAAGTATTACTATTCTTTCAAAGAAACAGCCAGAGGAAAAGAATGGCTGGAAGAAATTAAAACTTCAAAATCTCCGTATGATTTTGCAGCACCACTGTACGATCAGTTCTGTGGAGATCTTGCAAATATGAGTGAAAAGACTAGAGAAACGGCCAAATCAAATATCTATGCTCTCAAAATTTGTGACATGAGATATTTTGAAGAATACTTGAATGAATTTCAAGAATATTACTGTACAATTGGTGAACTAGAAAATACTGATCTAGTCAACCTGTTGCACAGAAAACTCCCTGAACCATGGAGAACAGCTGTGCGAGAAAGCATAGCAGAAAAACCAATTGAAAGATTTTCAGTTGGAGGAATTACCGACAGAATCCGGCAACTATTGAAAGAACAATGCAAAGCCAATCTAAGAGCTAAGATGGCCAAGAAACAACTCAAAGGAGTTGAAAATTTCTGTTACGGAATACTGGATATGCCAACCAACTGGGGATGTCATGAATCCAAGTTCTACAGAAAGAAGAAAGGAAAATATTACTCTAAAAAATTCAAAAAGAGTAATCAAAGAAAAAATTGGAAATTCAAGAAAAGTTCCAATTACTAGAAACAACAGGATGAAGATCCAAAAAAGAAATTCTTCAAGAAAAAGAAGAATACTCATCAACATAAACAACCAAGCAAGAAAGCTTGCAGATTTTGGTTATGTAAAGCTGAAGAGCACTATGCCAATGAATGCCCGGAAAAGGGTAAAAGATCTACTAAAGCTCTCTTTGAAGAATATGAGCACATAGTAGAATATGCAAATATGAAAGGCTACGAAATAGCCTATTCCGATGATGAAGAAGACGACAGGTCAGTTTACTCTGCCTGGTCTGAAGAAGAAGATTCATCTGAGTCTGAGACAGATCTGAAGTAGAGTACTTCGAATCCAGACAAATGAATGTTCTGAAAATCAAAAACTGGGAAGAAAGTAAGACAGAATCTTTAATGTCTTCTTATCAGGTGAACCCTGGTACATTCGTTTGTGACTACTGCTTATGTCATGAAAAGAATGGTCTCCCTATGTTTTGTGAAGAGTCAAAAAAGACTTATCACAAAGAATGCTTCATAGCTGAAGCAAGAAGAAAAACCAAGAATGGTCTTGTCAGCCAACTGGTTGAACAAGAATATGAAGAATATTTCTCTGAACAAAAAGAGAAAGAAGTAGAAACTATGTTCCAAGAAATTATGGAACCATCTTCCTCAAAAATAAAGGAAGAAATCATCGACAAAACCGATGAAAATTTAAATTTTGAACTGGTTGAACCACCAGAAATTGTTCCAGAAGAATGTAAACCATTCATTCCAAAGGAACAAGCTCAAGAAAATGAGCTTCAACAATCGAAAGTCGTCTCTACGAGTAGATACAGCAACTACATAGAGATTGGACTAAAATTCCCTGATCACAAAAAATATCATCTACATGCCTTTGTAGATAATGGATCAGGATTTACAGTTGCAAAAAGATTTGCAATTCCAGAAAAACTCTGGAAAGAAGAAAAGAAAACAGCTACTGGTGTTACTTTTGATGGAAGCCATCTCACCATGAATAAAGTAGCAAAAAATGTTCATATCACCATTGGTGGAGGAACATTTACCATCCATAACGTCTGGCAATCTGAAGGTCAAGGCGCAGATTTCTTGTTGGGTAATGATTTCATTCTCCAACAGAGATTTATTCAGGATGAAGAAGCAATAGGCTTCAGAAAAGGAGAACGGGTGTTCTGGGCTGATAGGCTTATTCAAGCCAAAAGTATTGTAGGTCCAAACTTTACTACCCAATATCAGAGATCGCAACAGAATAGTGGTGATCTTACCCCCTACAAACCCAAATTTGAACCCATACTCCAAATCAAACAACAAGAAGAATTACTTGTTGAAGAATCTTCTGACGAAGAAGAAGAAGCAGAAACTAGTGAAGAAGAAGAAGCTAGTTTCATTCATGAGCATAACCTCAAGCACTTTCAGAATAAGTTTGAGTCTCAGAAAATTCCCACTCTTGAAAAAATCAAGAAACTACTCGAGCAAAACATCGATGTAGACCCTCAGAAGTTTTGGGAAAAAGACCCAGTGGTCTGTGAATTAAGATTGCATGACATGAATGCCATCTGTCATGTCAAAGCCATTCCTCAATACAAAGAGGAAGACCAAAAAGAATTCAGAAAAGATATTGAAGATCTCCTGAACAAGAGATTAATTCAACCTTCCACTAGCCCTCATCATGCTCCAGCATTCTACGTGAGAAATCATGCAGAAAATCTAAGAGGAAAAGCTAGAATGGTGATTGACTACAGAGATGTCAACAAAAAGACTGTCAAAGACGGTTATCAAATTGCTCAAGTAAGAGTATTAATCAACCAGCTCAGAGGAGCCAAGGTCTTTTCGAAATTCGATGCAAAGTCGGGTTTCTGGCAGGTCAAAATGCATTTGGAACACCACAAGGACATTACGAATGGTTAGTAATGTCTTTTGGTCTAAAGCAAGCTCCCTCAATATTCCAAAGAAAGATGGACAACATTTTCAAACACGTTGCGGAGTTTTGCGTCGTCTACATAGATGACATTCTGGTCTTCTCCAAAAATAGAGAAGAACATATGAAACACCTCCATGAGGTTGTAAAGCTGATAGTTCAGCATGGAATTATCCTAGGAGAAAAGAAAATCTTCTTTATCCTTGATGAAGTTGATTTCCTAGGTATAAATGTCAAAAATGGAGTGATAAAACTCCAACCTCATATCCTTGAGAAGATCTGGAAGTTCCCAGACAGGATTCCTGATGCTAAGAGTCTAGAGAGATTCCTTGGTGTCATTAATTATGGGAGAGATTTTAGCCCTAAAATATCGGGGTTAACAGCAATGTTATCTCCTAAAACAAGTTCTAAAAGAAAATGGAACTTCATAGAAGACGATGAGAAAATTGTGAAGCAGATAAAAAAACCTCCCTCCTCTTCAACAACCAGAAGAGAATGATGAAATTATCCTCCAAACAGATGCGAGTGATAACTACTGGTCCGGTGTTGTTCTGGCAAAAACGCCTGGAACTAACATTGAAAAGATCTGTAAATTCTGTAGTGGCAAGTTCAGCCCAGCAGAACTAAATTATCCCACAGGGGAAAAGGAAATTTTGGCTGTTAAGAAAACAATTTTAAATTCTCTAGCTTTCCTTGGAAAACCCTTTACTGTCCGCACCGATTGTGCCAGAGTAAAGAATTTCAAAAATTTCAAACTTGATAAAGCTGCTGATAGAGGAAGACTAGCTAACTGGCAATTATTCCTTAACCAATATGATTATATTGTTGAATTAATTGCAGGAAACAAGAACTATCTTCCAGACGCCTTAACAAGAGAATTAGCCATGTTCAGCAAAAGAAATGATGACGACGATGAAGGTCGCAATCCCAGAAGCAGAAGAGCTGGGAAAGAACCTGAAACCAATGAGGATCCCAAAGAAAAAATCCTCAAGAGATTCCTGCTAAGTCCAAGAGGCTTAGCCACAACTGAGGTAAAGGATTGACTAGCCCGTCTCAAACGGCAGACGGTAAAGGCTCATCAAGACCGTTGACGGCTGTTGCTTTGCCAAAAAGCAAACCTACTCCAACTGGAGTACTAAATGTTTTCAATTATGAACTTCGAACTTTCGATACTCCTGTGTTCAGAACTGGCAGGAGATTAGCTTACCACCAGAAGGCAATACTGGATAATCTTTTATTTGACTTTCAGGAAAGAAGCAGTGGTCTAATGTTTCCAGCCCTATTTGCATTAGCTGAAGAATTCTCCTGATAATGAAGATCCTGAAAGTGCTAGGGTCCCTATCATAGCACTCAAAGAATCAGACTGGCATGAATTTCACTGTCTGATAGGAAGTCATAATTCTGAAGATCGTATTCCTCCAACCCTCTTCATCATAGCAGGTCCTTATGTTGGAAGATACCTGGTAAATGTTCAGAGTGAACATCCACAAGAACACAAGCTTTGGCTTGTTGAAAATGGTTTTGTCCATAATCTGTGGACTAAGACCAATGATGATCTCAAAGGCTTGCCTCCAATCCCTGTCAACACAGTCAAGAACATAAGAAAAAATGATTGTACTCTTCGTTTGAAGTTCAGATCCACCCCCCCCCCCAGAATGGATCAAAAAGGCAAATGGTGAGGTTGAATATATTCCTCCGTATCATTATGTGAGAATTATTCAAAGACAATATCTTCAACCTGCCTGTGTTGGGTACAATGGCCAACCGAACTCAAGCATCCCTTGGATGAAAGCCATGGCCCTAGAATATATCAAGAAGATCATCTCTGAAGATATCAACAATACCTTCCTGGCAGCAGGAGAAAAAACAATTATCACTGCTTACGATCATCCTAACGTAGTCAGCAGCGACTTATTCCAATCTCTCACCAGAAAAGAGATAGACTCGACAATGGCATGCATGCAATGGGTGGAAAAACTTGAAAATGACAACCACTACAAGATGTATGTCGATACAGATGTTGAAGATAATGCTACAACAGTAAGGATGGCCCAGACAGATAATAACTCCTTTGTCTTTGGCCTCAATTCAGAAACTGACAGCAACATGTAGCGGCTGGTGAAGAGAAAGAGCACCAAAACAAAAAAGCAACTGTTACCTTTTTCAAAAAGATACTTTTGCTTTTCAGAAAAGAAGAAGGTGAAAAACATTTCACCAAAGACTTTTGTTTTTCCTGGCCGACCTCCATTATCAGGAGTACTCAGAAAAGCAAAAGATCACGGAGTTATCCTGTACATTTTTATATTTTGAATTCTAATTTGAGTTCCGCTCCCTATAAAAGGAGCTTTAAGTTCCATTTGTAAGGCATCAGAAAATTGAGTAGAAGACTCTTCACTCAAGAAGTAAGAAAGCCATAGTTGCAGTGTGCTTTTCTTTCACAGTGTGAATCATTGTACTTTTTATTTCAAGTAAGTACTCTACTTAGTCTTATGAATAACTAAACAGTCTTGACTGTTTACCTGAGACTGAGGCTCTGAACTTTTAGCATGTATTCTATTTGAATTAATAATATCAGATGCCCATCTGTTTTATCCAATTAACATTAGCTATCTCTATCTAGCTATCATTATCTATAAGTTTCTTTCATGCATCATGTTGAAACCTCTCTCTTTCATACGTGAATCCTACTTTGACCTGAAGTTTTGAATTCTCCTGTTATTCAAACGAAACCAAATTTTTGCTCATGATTAAAACAAGTAGCAGTGATTCCGCCTGTTAAAGTAACCGTTAGACAGGAAGCCGTTAGGTGAAAAACTTAGGCATGTTGAAGGCTAGATTTGTTTTCTTTCAGAAAGCTTAAAAAGAAATTTCTAAGGATAACAGTTGAATCAGAAACATAGGGTCCTATAGGATACTGTCTCTTTTAGTCTTTTCCTAAGAGAATAGTAAGATACATTAATACTTGTGCAATTGGGCATAATACGTTAGATTTCTAGGCAAACGGGAAATAGCCCAAAAAAAAATACTAAAATTTTGATGACAAAATTTTCTTAAGGGAGGTAAATTGTAAGAGAGTTTCTATTGGGACCTCTAAATCTGCTCACTTTTTTTTTTGAAACTGATGAAATTTCATTAATAAACGCATGCCAAGAAGGCCATTATATATCCATCCACTGACACATCTCAATGGCCAGACAAGATTTCGTGGAGGAGCCACAGTGATACATAGGATAGACCAACTATCTTAGAACTTACCGCTCACTTAATGAAAGCGAGCCTATAACTATGCACTGTCATAGTTTATAGGCTAAAACGAAAAGAAAGAAAAAACCTATATCGTCTCCTTGCCCTTTAGACTAGGGCGTGGAGGCTTAGTAAGGTAGGCTTAGTAAGGTACTCATAGCAATTCTCCTGTGCAGCAGCAACCACTTTTGCTTTGGAGTTTCTATTGGGACCTCTAAATCTGCTCACTTGACCTCACTCTATTATGAATTATTAAATGACATATATAACCTACTATAAAATGACTATTAAGGACAATAATTATACCAAAAAATATTATATTTATTTTATGTAGACTTTCCAATTCAATAATATTATATTGTATTTCTTATTATTTTCCTTATCTATTTTCATTTTCCAATTTCACTACATACTCATTAAAGCATTCATATATATTTAATAAGAATTAAAAAATGATTAAGATTATTTGACATATATAAAAATGTATGATATATATGTTGAACGCATATTGGTGAGGGAAAACAAAATAAATTCTCTTCTGATTTATGACCTAAATCTAAGTCAATCCATTATATTTGCAAAAAAAAAAGATAGCAGTTAAATTTTTTTTTTAATAATTAATCATGTGATACAAAAAAATACAGAAAAAAAAACATTAAAAAACAAATGATTTTTTTTTTTTGAGAATAAAAACAAATTATTTCTTTTTTGCACAGCTAAAATAGAAAAAAAAAATTATATATATAAAAAAAGAATAGTTCTTGGCATTTTCTGATTTTCTTATTGATTAGACATTAATTTTTGAAATTCAAGTTTGATTAAGAAATATATATTTAGTTAAGATTTATAGAGTGATTAAATCATTGAAATAACTAAATTTTTTTATTTTAAAGATAATAATTTGTTTGCAAATTATATGAGTGAGGTTATTTGAGGAAGTTTAGTGAGGTTTAGTGAGTAAATTTAGTATTTGAAAATTTGATAAGAGGTGTGTTTGGCTCCAATTTTGTTGCAGCTGGTCAACAGTCTATTTTCTGCGCGGGCGTGCCAGCACCGTTAGGGTGCGGTCGTCGGGGGTGTCCCTTGATCTGACTTCTATCAAGCGATTGTAGACGAGGAGAGCACCAACCTCGTCGTGGGATTCTTTGTGCCTCGTGGTGAGGACTTTGCTGAAGTTTCTTCTTGTTCACAAGTCGATACTCAATATTGCAGATTGAGCAGAGCGAAATCACCGGGAAGTATTGAGATCTTGCTAAAGCGTGACTTTAGCTTGGCTGGGTAGCTAGGGCGTTACCCTTGCTTGGCTGGTTCTGTAACCGTTGTGGTCGCGGCACTACCGTCGGCTCCCGAGGAGACTAGGACCGAAGCACGTTGACAGAGGGTTTGGTGGCACTGAAAGTCGGCTTCTGAGAAGACTAGGACTAGGAGTGTGATCACCGATAAGAGAAAGAGAAGGAGAGGAGTTGCTCTTAGAGAGGTTGCTCTAGAGAGAACTTAGATCATCTTAGAGATGTTGTTGAATTGTGTTGTTCTATTTTTGATACTTGTTGTAGCCTCTATATATAGGCTACCAAGCAACACTATTTGGCCTTAAACAACTCATAATGGGTTAGGTTTTAGCACTTAAACATTAATGGAATGTTAGGTTTAAGCACTTAAAACACTAATGGAATGTTAGGTTTAAGCACTTAAACACTAATGGAATGTTAGGTTTAAGCACTTACTGCTCCAATTTTGCTGCAGCTATATCTCCACCAAGAACTCAAAATGGGCGTTCGAACTCTTCACATAAAATGATCCACAATGAGTGTAGATCATTGTGGCAAATTTTCAGATCTTTCTTCCATGTGGTTGGGCCGGAAACGCTGCTGGACCTCTTACAGGTCCAGTTTTCCAGTTTTGCTTCTGCAGAAAATTGGACTGATTGTTTGAAGGCCTTCCACTCAAAAATAGCTCTGGCACTCTTCATAAGAAATGATCCTTGGGATGTCTAGAATGGATCTGAAGAGTTGCAGCTCATTTCGAGTTCATTTGGTCAGGCAGCCGCTCCTTCTGTTTAGCTCGGTTTCTCCTAGCCGAAGTAGGAAAATGTGCTAAAGTTGACTTTTAATTTCCATGCTTCCATCATTTTCTTTTCTTGCAACTCGCATAATCTTCCATAGTAGGCTTTATTTAGCCTCTAAATAATATATTTCAAACTTGTCTACAATATATAGCTTGAGCCACTGACTTTGGCTCAATTTCTCCATGACACGCCTTGTCAGGCCAAAATGCTCATTTTGGGTCCAAACAAGGTGTAAAAAGCATAGAAGTCAAGTGAGTAAATTTGGAGGTTCCAACAGAAAAACTCAAATTGTAATACTTTGAACTTAATTACACTTTTTTTTTTTGAAAGAATTTTTACTTGTCACAAAAAAAATAAGAGAGAGAGAGAGACGTTGGGAGAATAGTTTTTGCACCGACCTAGGAAAAATTAAAAAGAAAGGAGAAGCATCGGGAAGGGGGAGAAAGACGCAGAAAATAAAAATAAAAAGAAACCCCGTGCTGCCTATTGGTTTTCTGACCACTTCGCCGATTAGGCCACCTCCGACCAAGATTCTTATATCATTATTTTCCTCTCTTCCCAAGCAATACATTTATATAAGTTTCTCACTCTATCTCCCACTATAGACTAGAAATTGAAGAGAGAAAGCATACGGGTTTTCCGACAAAATTTTGCATTTCCTAGCCTATTGATGAATAATCCGGCGAAACCCCGAAAAGCTACTGCCAAAGAACTAAGGTACATCATTCTCTAAAAAAGTCACTACCATCTTATTTCTAACAAAAAATTACTCTCATTCTTCAGAAAAACTATTGTCATTCTCAAGAAAAGTTATTGCCTTCAAAAAGCTACTGCACCAAACTGAGAAGTTACTTCCAACAAACAAAAAATTACTATAATTCTTCAAAATAGTTAATTATCTCTATCAAAAACTTACTGCATCTTTTGATGTTGTTGTCCAGAACTAAAAACCTATTGTCAACTAGCCAAAAATCTATTGCTGGAGAACTAAAAGGCTACTTTCTTGACCCAAAAGCTCCTAACCAACCCATTTTCAAGCCAAATCTGACCCCTCCGAATCTTTGTCGGCTAGCTAGTTTTCGATGGCAGACTGGTGTAGATGTGTTCTTCTCGTCAATGTGAGTCTAACCATGCTCACAAATCGTTTTTCAGATTAATAATGACAATTGGAAAGATCATTATTCTCCAAATAATTTTTTGGTGTTTTCGAAGGCAACTTCGGCCTTCTCTAAAGGCAATCCAAATATGAAAATTGATTCTCTCGTCATGATCTACATCTTCTATAGAATGGATTTCATCTCTAATCCATATATAGAGATTTATCTTGTTCTTATTGTTAACCTTTTTTTTTTAGAATAATTTTTATTGTTAACCTAAGTGAATTTATGAGCGAAAAAAATAAATTTGTGGCTTAGAAAATGTCACCAAAAATTTTAAAAAACTAACATAAGAGGGAACGCGCCCCACGCGCTGGAAACCTAGAGAACGCCGTCGTCAGCCTTTGTTCCTGTCCGGCTGCGCGTCTGCGCTGGTGATGGCTTTTGGCCTAGCCGGCGCACGACGAATGCGGCCGGATGGGTGATCTGTTTCGTGGGCATGGCTTTAGCTTGAAGATCTAGGATCGGGAGATGGTGGTTTTCTCTTTCTTCTTCGGTCGAATGGCGTGGCTGTGTCGTGGCGGTGGGCCGAGATCAGATTGGGATCGGAGTGGAAGTGGGTCGGAGCTGGGTTTGGTGGTTGTCGGTGGTAGGCAGGTTGGGCCCGGTGGCTGGCTGACGTAGATCGAAGGTTGGTTAGTCGGGATCGGTGGCTTGGTGGTCTGTTTGACGGTGTGGTTTCGACACTGGATGTGGACCTTCCTTTCTCCAGTTGGGGGCAGGTGGGGTTTGCAATGGTTGGAGCGGCCCTCCGATGGACAGACAACGAAGGTGGGGCAACGGTGGCCCAGCGCCAGTGGAGGGGAGGAAGGATTGGGGGCGGTACGATGCAGCAACACATTTGGGTCGGGTTGGTGGGTAATGACCCATGTACTAGTTTGGATTCCTGGGCTGGGACTCTGCCTATGGGCCCGTTATGGGCTGCAGCTGCAGTTTGGGGCTCGGTTCACTTAGTGGGCTCTGCGTCAAGTTTTATTTTATTTATAGTTTTTATTTGCTTCTGTTGCTTAGTTTGTTTGCGATTATAGCGAGTAATAAGACCCGACACTTGTTATGCGGGGCTAGTCGGGCTGTATGCCCGTGTGTGCACTCAAAGTGTCTTGTCTGCTCTAGGTAGACGGCGAGTTCCTTGCTTGGTCAAATGGTCGCTGCCTCCTAATGGCAGGGTGAAACTTAATGTCATTGGATGTATTTTCCAGTGGCAACATGATGGGAAAGCTGTGAGTATGCAAATTATGCTATGCTGTAATCGAGTTGTAGATCGAGCTATCTTTCCGTTGTGTCACCGCTGTAAAGAAAATAGAGTCTCCTGTAGAGCGCTCTTTGCTAGTTTGTGCGTAATTGAATACAATTGTTTAGTAGAGAGTCATAATATTATTTCAGGATGTTCTCTAGGTGCCTATTTTAATCAGGGGTTTAGGCTCAATGTCCTCCCCTTGTATTCGACAATTTCATTAATCAAGGCTTGAGGGCAGCCGCACTAGCCCTTTATTCAAAAAAAAAAAAAAAAAAAACAAATGTCACCAAAACTGACTTAACTATAATTTTTTATATTTTCTAATTGCTTTGGACCGGATGCTACTCAAGGCCATTTGATATTGTTATAGGCGTTGTTTGGGGCAGTTGAGTTTGGGCTTTTGTTTTGGATCATTGTTGTAAAGGTTGTTCGAGGCTTTGTTAAATGTCGTCTTTTGCCATATGACTTTTCTGACATTCTCCATCGTCTCTGATCAATTATCTCATGTCCTTGTGGACTGTGAGCCGATAGTTGAACTTTCCTTAATGGACCTGGTTCACTAAGATCAATGTTTCCCTTGAGCTGGTGTGCTGTACCAACTACCAACTATACAATACTAAAGCTGTTGGGAGCAATTTTTTGTATTTACATGGACATCAGTCATGGGGGAGATGGGTTATCCTAGCTCATCATCTATGTTTTTATCTAGGAGCTGGGCAATTTGCCATTTCCTTGATAGGTGAAATTAGGGCTGTCACTCGGTCGATTCGAATCAGTTGCTGGTATTACTAACTTCAAAATTAAAGCTTTCGGTTTCAAACTTGAGTTATCAATTACTAACCAAAATTTTCGGTTTTTAATCATATCTACCAAATTCGGTATTTCGGTTTTCAGTATTATACCAACTTTAGAACAAGTAATTCTTTGTAATATAAATTAGAATGAACAATACTAGATTTTTCAATTTTATAGTTGTAAACTTTGTATTCATCTAGTTATTATAGCTTTCTTTTGTACATATGACATCAAGTTTTAAACATTTTTAATAAAACTAGGTTATTTAACCATTTTTGACCAGATCACTAAAAATACATGTACTATTAATGTAGCATATGTAGTAATGTTCATAAGTTTATGAAAATTTTTATGTTTATTTCTTAATATACATGTATGTGTATTGAAATCTATAGTATATAAAGCTAATATTTAGATAATTGGTAGATTGGTATTTGATAGGAGCATTTTAATGCGATGTTTTAATAGTTATTTCCCCATATTTTGCTTAGTTATTTCCTTTACTTAATCAATTTTAATTTAGTTTCTATTTTCTAGGTACATTGAATAAATGGAGAAGAAATGAGCTTAAAGGCAGAAGGGATGCAGAAATGAGCTGAAATGAAGAAATGGAGTTTTCCTGGTCTGACTAGGAATCCTGATGAGGCTAGGAAACCTGAAGGCATTAGGAGACTACATGGCTTGAAGATGACGTGGGAGATATTATGGGAGATTAAATCTGATTTTTGCCATGGGAAATCATGAAGATAACGTGAAAAATCAAGGAGAATATCAAGGGAGAGTTTCAAGGGATTGTGCAACAAGAAAAAACTCAAAACAAGTCCAGATTCGTTCCTTAATTCACTCAAGATTATTTTGGCCGAAAATTGAGAGAAAAATCAGATAAAATCTTGGGAAAATCAGCAATAATATATTTGGAAAGATTAGGGATTGATTTTGGAGCTTCCTGATTGGTTGAATGACATGGCAGAGCTGACGTGGCATTAATTCATTGGTTGGAGCTGTGTGGTGCAACCAGAAAATTCCTTGGAAATTAAATTCATGAAGCCTTGCCTTCCCCTATATAAACCCCCCTATGCTAGATGTTTTACCAACAACAACAACACCACAACACCTCTTCATTCAGAAAAATTCTCTCCATTCTCTAGTTGCAAAGTTCTGCGTTTTCAAGCAAGGAGAGGAAGAAGAAGAAGGAGCCGTGAAGAGCATATCCTCCATCATCCACCTTGAAGGCTTGCTTCCAAGATTCAAGATCCAATCATCTAGCTCTCCATCTCCATCTCCACTCACGGTGTAATTCGTTCCTTTTCCTTGTAACCTTTTTGGTTTCCTTGTTTGATTTCGTATGAACTTGTTTCTTGTTAACCTAACGTTTAGGGCAAAGTTTAAGCCCAATTTCTATGTTTAAATAAAGTTTTCGAATTCTATAATTGTGATTCTAAGTTGGTTATGTGAGTTTGTTCGATTAAATTTGCTTTACAGAAAACTTTTATATGTTTATCTTATTTGGGTCGACACTTATAGGATTTGCATGTAATTGGTGCTAGGTTTAAGAACATGAATCAACTTTTTGCTTTGTGTAACTTGAATCAAAAGTAGTAAAGGTTCTGGACAAGAATCGAATTTAATTGAAGAGGATTGCAATTAGGTGGACTTTTCCATAACTAAGTTGTACAATTGAGTTGATAGCCTTTCTCTATGTGTAATGCGTTAAACATGTTATGATTAACTAGCTTTCTAGTGCTTGAATGCATGTTTGATAGGATTGATCTAGGTGCTTTCGCTTAGGTTAATTAGCATTGAAAACTAAAATATGAGAAATCATTTGCTTTCGAATGTTTCACATGATCAACTCCTTTCTCATGACTTGGAAGAACAATTATAGGGTTTGAATCGAATTTGATTACATGGAATTGGTTTTGATCTTTGTTCCTTGCGTTCCACCCTTGTATATATGTTTTTACGTTTTCTTTATTTTATTTATTTTAGGGCTAAATACTAGTTAGTACCCTGTGGTTTAGGTCTAAAATCAATTCAGTCCCTGGACTTCTAATTTCATCAAAAACACCCCTGGACTTTCAATTTTGATCTAATAGGTCCAATTCGTTAATATTCTTTCAAATAGTTGGATTATTTGTTGAAAAACTATTTATTTTTAATAGTAGGACTCACTCCTAAATTGACAATGCAGACCACCTCGACACCACATCATAAAACATAGGTCATATATGATCCACATTAACAAGTTAAATAACTCAATTGTCGGAAAACTAACAAATTGGACCTATTAGATCAAAATTGAAAGTGCAGGGGTGTTTTTGATGAAATTAGAAGTTCAGGGACTGAATTGATTTTGGACCTAAACCACAGGGTAGTAATTTGTATTTAGCCCTTTATTTTAATTTATCCTAAACCCCCCTTTTGTGTTCACTTGTATATATTTTTATTCTTTGTTTTATTTTTGTAAATAATTCTTTTTACTTTTGTTAATTTATTTTTGCAATTACAGGTGTACCCTCAATCCCCGGCTTGAACGATCCCTACTTATTCTATACTGACAACTACATTTTGCAGGGTTAAATTGCGCGCTTACTTTTAGTGTATCAGTATTTACCAAAACCAAACTAACTTTTTCGGTAAGTCTCGATTTTGGTCTTATCGGTCTCGATTACCAAAAAATTGGTTTACCAAACTTAAAACATCGGTTGGTATTCGGTCGGTCTTCTAATTATCAAACCAAGTGGCAGCCCTAAGTGAAATAACAAGAAAAGCTTCTGGCCCGAATTTATAATTTATAATTGTTGGTTTCAATATTAACTCTTTAAGGACGGTTGCATTATAAAGCAGTTGAAGTAGTTAGATGATGTCTCTTATTATTGTGTCTTAATGAAAAATACATATGTATTCACGTGTCACTTTTTTTTTTTTTTTGCCATAAGTATCAAACGTGTAACTCATTCTCAAAAAAAAAATGTAGGGAAAATTGTAGGAACAGTACACCAACTAAGGCCCACTATGCATTTGTGTACATGAACTTACAAATTATGAACTTTGGTGCACGAAATCCGAATCCCGACCCACTATATAGACACGACGTCAATGACTCCATTAACTCTTATGTCATTATTCATTTGTCAAAGGATAATTTAGTACTCTCCTACTCTGGTTCATTTTTTATGTAAAAAAAAGAAAAGAAAAGAAAAACGGATCTCTCTCTCTCTCTCTCTACATACCCAAACCCAGAAAGCTCGACTCCCACGACCACCACATCTCCTCCACCAAATCCACACCCACCAAACTCAACCAACTTCTAATACCACCAAAACCCTAATTCTAATTCTAATCCCAGCCCCATCTCCACCACCGATCACCACCACAATCCTTACACCCATCTCCAGATACCCGTCCAGATGCATAACCCTGACATTGCCGGTGTAAAACCACTCGACACAGTCCTAACATGACGGACCAGCCTCGCATAACGATTTCTTCAATATCCGACCCGTTTCACTTCACGCTCAAACCCAAATCCGGATATACCACATCCACCTCCGTCAGCCCAATCGTCCTCACTCCTTGGCTCGCCTTCTCCGTCACCGGAAACTTATTCCACTCCGGCTTCCAGGGCCAGGTCGGGTTGTACTGTGAGACGAAGTTGGTTCAGAATTGAGGAGAGGGACTAGAGCGAGGTCGCTATTACCTTGAGGCTAGATAGCAGTAAACTAGTAGTGTTCCTGCTTCGTTCTCACATGGGTGTAATTCCTCTATAGTGAGGTGGGTTTGAGCTATGGAATAGAGAAGAAGATCTTATAAAGCTGTTTTGGGGTTTTTGATCACTGCCTTGGAGCTCTAAGGAGCATCTGGGTTTTGAAAGATTTGGGGCTTTTGGTGGCTCTGGTTTAATGCAATGAACTGTTGGAGAAATTTGATGAACAACGAGATTAAATCCTGTGGAAAAAACTGATGATGAAAAGGTTGTGGTGCTGCACCGCGTGAGAAAGAGAAGGGGGGGGGAAGAGAGAGAGATGTTGGTGCCAAGAGTAAAAGAGAGATAGAGCTGGGTGCCCAGAGTAAAAGTCAGAAGAGACCAAATTACCCCTCAAATTAACGGGCTGGTTGTGTACCAAAGTTTATCATTTGTAAGTTCATGTATACAAATGCATAGTGGGCCTTAGTTGGTGTACTGTTCCTAAAATTTTCCAAAAAAAGTATAAACGTGTAACTTGATTGACAATCTCTCTTCTATTAATAATTGACTAAGTGTCGTCAGATTACTCTTCCGGCGGCAACATAGTAGGAAAGCTGTGCGTATGGTAATTATGCTACGTTGTAATTGGGTTACATATCGAGTTATCTTTCCGTTATGTCACCGTTATATCAAAGCAAATAGAGTCGCCAGTAGAGCGCTCTTTGCTAGTTGGTGCGTAGTTGAATACAATTATTTGGTAGAGACTCGTGATAGTATTTCAGGACGTTTTGTAGATGCTTATTGTAATAAAGGGTTTAGGCTCAATGTCCTCCCCCTGTATTCGACAGTTTCATTAATCAAGGTTTGAGGGCAGCCGCACCAGCCCTTTATTCAAAAAAAATAATAATAATAATAATAATTGAATATATATGTGATAGGAGCATTTTAATGTGGTATTTTAATAGTTAATTCCTCACATTTTGCTTAGTTAATTCCTTAACGAATCGATTTTTAATTCAATTTTTATTTTTAGGTACATTGGAGTAGATGATGATGAAATAAGTGTTAGGTCCATAAAATGATGGAGAAAAATGGAAATGCACTAAAAATGTCAACTTTACACATTTTCCTACTCCGGCTAGGAGAAACCAAGCCAAGCAAGGAAGAAGGAGCGACCACCTGACCAAATGAACTTCAAATGAGCTGAAACCTTCCAGATCCATTCTAGACATCCTAAGAAACATTTCTTATGAAGAGTGCAAGAGCCAAAAAGAAGTGGAAGGCCTTCAAACAGTCAGCCCAATTTTCTGCAGAAGCAAAACTGGAAAACTGGACCTGTAAGGAGTCCAGCAGAAATTCCGGCCCAAACACATGGAGATAAATTCTGAAAATTTTACAGAATGATCTACACTCATGATGGATCATTTCATATGAAGAAGTCACGGGCAAAATCTGAAGTCTTGGTGGAGAATTAATTGAAGGAAAAATGAGTAGAAAGTGACTCAAACCTAACAAATTCCATTAGTGTTTAAATATTCAAACCTAACAAATTCCATTAGTGTTTAAATATTCAAACCTAATAAATTCCATTAATGTTTAAATGCTCAAACCTAACATATCATCATTTGTTTAAATCCAAATAGTTTTGCTTGGTAGCCTATAAATAGAGGCTACAACAAAGAAGAAAGAACATTCCTTCATCCATTCCATTTTCTTTGTCTCTCCATTTCCTTTCCATTTTCCTTTCCATCCTCTAGTTTCAAGTTTAGTCATCTCCACGAGTTCAAGCAAGGCCAAAGAAGAAGAAGAGAAGCCGTGAGCACTTCCATCCATAGCCATCCTTGAAGCTTGCTTTCGAGTTTCAAGAATCCACAACGTGAATCATCCATCTCATCTTCATCCACGGTGTAATTCGATTCTCCTTTGTAACCTTTGCTTTGAATTTCGTTGGTTATGAACTAGTTGACATATATGTTTGAACAAAGTATTATTTCTGGAATTTTTATGATTAATTGAGAATTTTCAGATTCATATATTGTGATTCGAGAGTTGCTTATGTGGGTTTGTTTAATTAAATTTGCGTTATAGATAACTTTTGTATTTTAATCTTATGTGGTTGCAAACACTTAGGGTTTCGATATGAATGGTGCTAGGTTTAAGAACATGAAATCGACTTTTCGTTTTGTGTAAACTTGAATCAAAGTAGTAAAGGTTTTGTACAAAGATCGAATTTAATTAAAGAGAATTGCAATTAGGTGGACTTTTCCATACTAAGTTGTACACTTGAGTTGATAGCCTTTCTCTATGTGTAATGCGTTAAACATGACATGATTGACTAGCTTTCTAGGGTTTGATTGCATGTTTGATAGGATTAATCTAGGTGCTTTCGCTTAGGTTAATTAGCATTGAAAAGTAAAAAATGGGAATTCATTTGCTTTCGAATGTTTCACATGATCAACTCCTTTCTCATGACTTAGATGAACAATATTAGGGTTTGAATCAATTTTAATCATAAGTTTCGGTTTTGATCTTTGTTCCTTCATTCCATTCGTATTTTTATGTTTTTGCATTTTAATTGTTTTTGTTAACTTAGTTTCATTTTCAAAAAAAACCAAAAACAAAATCCCCCCTTTTCGTGTAAAATGTTTATATTTTGTGAATACATTTGTGAATATTATACTTTGTTTTAATTTTAATTGTTTAATTGTTTGACAATGACAGGTGTACCCTCAATCCCCGGAATAGAACGATCCCTATTTGCTTATACTACTAACGATCTTTTCAGGGTTAAATTATGCGCTTGCTTTGAGCGTATCAATTTTTGGCGCCGTTGCCGGGGAATTGAAAAATCACTTGTTTTTGTTTATAATTGTTGTATATAAACTGTTTGATACTTAGTTTAAATTAACTAGGTTGTTTTTTTTTATTGTTGAATACGAGTTTAATTGTGAGTTGTAAATTAAAGAAGGAATAGGTGAAGTCGTGTTTATTAATATTGGCCTAAACCCCTTATTGGTACCTAGTTCAGGTCCCTTATGGTTGAGGGCGGCCTTTATTAACATTCATTGAACTGTCTAACACACTTAGGACCTTTTACATCCTAGTAAGAATATCCTATGTGAGATGGTGTCTAGGAAGGGGACAACGTTCATGACGGGTTTTTGAATCCAGAAGTGCTTATAAATGGGCTTAGCTCATGCCAAAATGGATTTTTCCTCTCGTGTTCACCCTCCCCTACCTGGCCATTTCAGTAAGGTTGCCCAACGGATGTAGGAGGGACTTTGTGTCTAGACGACTATACTTGGGCCGCACGTCCACTTGATTTACCGCTTGGAATTAGATTTGATATCAATAATGTTTATAACAAAAGAAATACTTGTGCATACTCTTTACGTGTAAATTATTTTGTTGTTTCACACTTTATACTTGTAAAAATACTTTTTACGTTTTATACTCACTTGTGTACTTAACTTGTGTCTTATGTACAAAATACTTGTTAATTATACTTGTAGTTTGTAATTCATAGTTACTTGTTTATTTTTTTTGTATTTCTTTGTTAATATTAAGTTACTAACTTTATTTAATGTAGGTACCGTCTGGCTGCAAGACGTAAAATACAAGCGCTGCTTGGGAGGCAACCCAATTCAGAATATAATCAGATTTGCTTTCTCTTCCCCTTTTACTCCTCCATTTTCTTTTTGTTTTAGTAGTTATTTTCGTAAATTCCATCCCTATATGCTTACTTATTTCATTGCATGCTTTTAATTGATTACATTGAGGATAATGCAATATTTAAGTGTGGGGGAAGGGATTTATATTTTTGTCTTTCATTTTGAATCCTATAAATATTTTTGTCTTTCATTTTGAGTCCTATATTTTAAAAAAAAATAATAATAATAATAAAAAATAAAAAATAAAAAAAATAAAAAATAAAAAATAAAAAAATAATAAAATAAAATGCATTCATTCAGTCTTATTAAATTCAGCTTTTTACAAAAAAAAAAAAAAAAAACAAAAATAAATAAATAAAAAAATAATAATAAAAAAAAAAAAAAAAAAAATATCTCCCAAATTGTATATTTTGTATTTCTTAGTTAATTATAGTTACTAACTTTCTAATTTCTATTCTGTCTGGCTGAAAGACGTTAAACTCAAGCGCTGCTTGGGAGGCAACCCAATTCAGAAGTAGCTGTGAAGGAGTCTACCTACACAGATTTGCTTTCTCTTTCCCTATCTCTTTTTATTTTTTATTTTTTTCTCTTTTGTTTTTATTTTAGGATTTATTTTCATAAATGTCTTCTATCTATGCTTATTTGTTTCATTGCATGCTTATGATTGATTACATTGAGGACAATGCAATATTTAAGTGTGGGGGAAGGGATTTATATTTGAGTCTTTTATTTTGAGTCAGATATATTGGAAAATACAAAAAAATCGAAAAATGTCAAAAATTAAAAAAATTTCGTTGATTTTATTTATTGAGTCTTAGTCCTTTGTTTTTATTTTTGAGTCATAGGATGCCCTTTTAACTGTCTAGGATGAGCTTATATCTCTGAAATTAAGGCTAAAAGAGGATCACAAGATTGGGATAATATTTGATGATATTCTTTGGTTAATTATGATTTATGAAAAGCATATGAATGTGTAGTAGATATGGTGCATGCGTAACTTTGGTACAGAATATGAACATGTGGATGATAAGTTATGATTCATAATAACCCTTGTGAGAATTTGAGCCATGTGCCCTTTCTTTGTTGAGTGATTAATGGAAAAAAAAAATGAATTATACTCTTATTTTCTTGGCGATGATTCTGTTGATCTCATTATTCTTTCATCTTGATTGATTACATGCCATAGATTAAGTTTAATGGACTAGAGAATGCTAGAATTCGCTCTTGTGCTTGTTAAGACGTTTTGTCAATACATGGCCCTGATTCTGGAAAGGATAGAGGCACCTAGGAACTACCACCATTGCCAAATAAGCCTGTGTCCCTATTTGTGCCCGTCGTGGGACCCCCTTAGATAAACCCCTTTGAGCCTACATTAAGCCTTTTCTTTCATCACCCTAAAAATCCTTAACCCCTGAACCTTAGTATAGTTATAATCCTACCCTTTGTTCTAAAAACTTAGTGGAGCTATCTTTTGAGACTTACTACATGATGGTGACAAGGATTAAGAAGAGGTGAAAATTCAAGTGTGGGGGTAGACTTGTCCATAAAAAAATTAAAAAAAATAAAAATAAAAAAATATAAAAAAAAAAGAATGTTTATGGATTTTAGTCCCCCATACTTGGTGAGTTTGGAGATTGTTTTGAATTGAAGGCCCACTATCGAAAAATTTGGTCTTTGTCCAATTCACTAGAATCAAAGGGAGTTTAGAATGAAGATGAAGACATTAAGCCCTTTTATAAAGCCTCATGAGTATGACGTTATGCCTTGGTGGATTTCTAGAAGTCTCTCTACATCAACATGAGCTCTGCTAGGTTTTTAGGATACTTTGTTAAAATTCCTTACCCTTTCATTTCTTAAAACCTTGAGCCTTAGCCCCATTACAACCTTTGAGAAGACCTTCTTGATCCTTAAGATGG
The DNA here is from genome assembly GCF_958449725.1 of Rosa rugosa. Lineage (NCBI taxonomy): Eukaryota > Viridiplantae > Streptophyta > Magnoliopsida > Rosales > Rosaceae > Rosa > Rosa rugosa. Next base: position 34,359,391 of record NC_084826.1, read on the forward strand.
GACAGCCTTTGATGTGGAGATGAGTTACAAGAGTTGAACATATGGCTTGGGTCCATTCGTGCAAGTAGTTGATATCTTTCATGAGATCTTTTAAAAAAAAAAAAAAAATTATATTCACAAAGTGCTTTTTGTTTCTTATATATGTGAGCTATTTGATTGCCTCAAAATATTTTCTCTCACATATAATTGAGTGATTATAAGCTTTTAAGCATGAGCCTTGAATCTTAGAGAAGAAAGAGTGATATATCCATGTGAGGTTTGAATCATGACTTGTTTGAAATATGTTGAGCTCCACTCACCACCATTGTTTACTCCCAAGTCTTACATGCTTATATGTGGATTATATTTTGTAATTACCTCTTGAATATCTTGATGATGTGATTCTTGGTTAAGTGCTAATCTTGGTGTCTTGAAAGTATGAGATTTCTGAGACAATATGTTAAAGGGCAATAGAGGTCTTTGTGATGTCAACATCATGGTCTTTGTCTTTGAATTTACTCTTTTATGTGTGACGTTTTTTTTTTTTTTTTTTTTTTTTTTTTTTTTTTTTTTTTCCTTTGTGTTTTGCTTTGTGTTTTACGTTTTTGGTTTCTTTGAGTCTTTGTGTTTTTGTTTCCATACTTAGTCAATTTTTTCGTTGGTTTCTTTGTTTTGTGTCATAGTCTTTTTGGTTTGTTAGTTTTTGATTTTGCTAAGGGACTAGCAAAAGCCAAGTGTGGGGGAATTTGATAGGAGCATTTTAATGTGGTATTTTAATAGTTAATTCCTCACATTTTGCTTAGTTAATTCCTTAACGAATCGATTTTTAATTCAATTTTTATTTTTAGGTACATTGGAGTAGATGATGATGAAATAAGTGTTAGGTCCATAAAATGATGGAGAAAAATGGAAATGCACTAAAAATGTCAACTTTACACATTTTCCTACTCCGGCTAGGAGAAACCAAGCCAAGCAAGGAAGAAGGAGCGACCACCTGACCAAATGAACTTCAAATGAGCTGAAACCTTCCAGATCCATTCTAGACATCCTAAGAAACATTTCTTATGAAGAGTGCAAGAGCCAAAAAGAAGTGGAAGGCCTTCAAACAGTCAGCCCAATTTTCTGCAGAAGCAAAACTGGAAAACTGGACCTGTAAGGAGTCCAGCAGAAATTCCGGCCCAAACACATGGAGATAAATTCTGAAAATTTTACAGAATGATCTACACTCATGATGGATCATTTCATATGAAGAAGTCACGGGCAAAATCTGAAGTCTTGGTGGAGAATTAATTGAAGGAAAAATGAGTAGAAAGTGACTCAAACCTAACAAATTCCATTAGTGTTTAAATATTCAAACCTAACAAATTCCATTAGTGTTTAAATATTCAAACCTAATAAATTCCATTAATGTTTAAATGCTCAAACCTAACATATCATCATTTGTTTAAATCCAAATAGTTTTGCTTGGTAGCCTATAAATAGAGGCTACAACAAAGAAGAAAGAACATTCCTTCATCCATTCCATTTTCTTTGTCTCTCCATTTCCTTTCCATTTTCCTTTCCATCCTCTAGTTTCAAGTTTAGTCATCTCCACGAGTTCAAGCAAGGCCAAAGAAGAAGAAGAGAAGCCGTGAGCACTTCCATCCATAGCCATCCTTGAAGCTTGCTTTCGAGTTTCAAGAATCCACAACGTGAATCATCCATCTCATCTTCATCCACGGTGTAATTCGATTCTCCTTTGTAACCTTTGCTTTGAATTTCGTTGGTTATGAACTAGTTGACATATATGTTTGAACAAAGTATTATTTCTGGAATTTTTATGATTAATTGAGAATTTTCAGATTCATATATTGTGATTCGAGAGTTGCTTATGTGGGTTTGTTTAATTAAATTTGCGTTATAGATAACTTTTGTATTTTAATCTTATGTGGTTGCAAACACTTAGGGTTTCGATATGAATGGTGCTAGGTTTAAGAACATGAAATCGACTTTTCGTTTTGTGTAAACTTGAATCAAAGTAGTAAAGGTTTTGTACAAAGATCGAATTTAATTAAAGAGAATTGCAATTAGGTGGACTTTTCCATACTAAGTTGTACACTTGAGTTGATAGCCTTTCTCTATGTGTAATGCGTTAAACATGACATGATTGACTAGCTTTCTAGGGTTTGATTGCATGTTTGATAGGATTAATCTAGGTGCTTTCGCTTAGGTTAATTAGCATTGAAAAGTAAAAAATGGGAATTCATTTACTTTCGAATGTTTCACATGATCAACTCCTTTCTCATGACTTAGATGAACAATATTAGGGTTTGAATCAATTTTAATCATAAGTTTCGGTTTTGATCTTTGTTCCTTCATTCCATTCGTATTTTTATGTTTTTGCATTTTAATTGTTTTTGTTAACTTAGTTTCATTTTCAAAAAAAACCAAAAACAAAATCCCCCCTTTTCGTGTAAAATGTTTATATTTTGTGAATACATTTGTGAATATTATACTTTGTTTTAATTTTAATTGTTTAATTGTTTGACAATGACAGGTGTACCCTCAATCCCCGGAATAGAACGATCCCTATTTGCTTATACTACTAACGATCTTTTCAGGGTTAAATTATGCGCTTGCTTTGAGCGTATCAATATGTATATAATATTTTTTATAGTCCCACTGAAGAGATCTGATGTGCAAAGATCTCAAATCTACTTATTTTCTGTTTCAAGACTAATTCATTGAGAAATTGGATGAGTTGTACCGAAGGTTCATAAATCACGTGTATAGTATTATTGGATAAGGAATCACGTGTATCATGTCCTCCCAGGTTCTAATTATATATAACTATGCTTGTAAGTCGTAGCTTCAAAAAAAAAAAAAAAAATCTGCTTCAGCCGTCAAATTAAGATGATAACTTGCTCTATTGAGAGAGTATGAGAGGCTGATAGTCAAGATTGTCATTTCTGTGATGTTGTCTTATATTTGGTTGTTAGTCTTCTAACCACTTCTACAAGCCTCAACGTTGAGAGGTAGGTAGCTGTACCGATCTATCTGCATTAGACTATGCTGTGGTCCATATCCTTATGTTTTTAGATCTCTCTCATGGCTGTTAAATGATTAACGCTTCTTCAACTTTGAAGGTCTTCCACAGGAGAAGTTCATTCTTAATTGTAGTGATTCTTGAATTTACACGTTTTCTGGGATTTTGATCAATGAATTATAGCCACAAACAGAGGTCGATATCGATGGAAAACATACTTGCTTCATTCCAAGGAACTCTAAAAGTAGAAGTGCTAAGTGCAGTAGTGCCTTTATTGATGTTCCTGTCTATGGGTCTGATTGGCTTAGTTCTTGCCCACCCAAAGTACCAACTAGTCCCCAGAGCTACTTTCACATTTCTAAGCAAGCTGGTCTTTGTTGTCTTCTTGCCCTGCTTGATCTTCACATATCTTGGCCCAACAATCACTCTCAAAAACTTGCTGCTCTGGTGGTTCATTCCTGTAAATGTTGTTCTAAGTACCGCCATTGGCTGCGTATTGGGGTTGCTGGTGGCGCTAATCTGTAGGCCTCCCCGCGACTACTTTCGATTCACCATAATAATGACTGCGTTTGGAAACACAGGTAATCTGCCCCTTGCAATTGTTACCTCTATTTGTCAAAGTGATGATAACCCTTTCGGTTCTGATTGTTACAACTATGGTGTGTCATATGTATCATTTTCCCAATGGGTTTCTGTTATTCTCGTTTACACACTTGTTTACCATATGATGGAGCCCCCATTAAGGGATCAAAGTCTACTCGTTGAGGAGGAAGAAGAAGATGATGAAGATGAGATATTTGAGGAAATTATGTCTGGTCCAAATTATGAAGATGAAAATCATCTGAGCAGGCCTCTTCTTGTTGAGGCTGAATGGCCTGGAATTGAAGATAAAGAAACTGAGCACTGTAAGACACCCTTTATTGCAAGACTTTTTACTACTAGAAGCTCCTCTGCTCGACTTTCAGTCTCAACTATTCCAGATGTAATCGGCTCAACTGAAGAAGAGGGAACATCCAACTACAGTTCCAAGTGTTTGGCTGAGCCTAGAATGGTAAGGAAGTTCAGATCAGTAGTGGGGATGACACCAATTCATTACATTCTTCAGCCCCCAACAATTGCTTCCCTCTTGGCTATTATCATTGGGATGGTCCCCACGTTGAAATCAATTGTTTACGATGACGATGCAGTTCTTTCATTTATTACAGACAGCTTAGAAATTCTATCCGAGGCTATGGTGCCTTCAGCTATGCTTGTTCTTGGAGGATCGCTTGCTCAAGGACCAAATGAATCCAATCTCGGAGTTCGAACTACAGTTGGGATTATTATTGCAAGACTTTTTATACTTCCTTTGATTGGAATTGGTGTCATTCATTTGGCCGATGAATGGAATATTCTGATAGCCGGAGATCAAATGTTCCGGTTGGTACTTTTGCTGCAGTACACAATGCCAAGTGCCATCTTGTTAGGAGCAATTGCAAGCTTGAGGGGTTATGCAGTTAAGGAGGCTTCAGCACTGCTCTTCTGGCAGCATGTTGTTGCTGTTTTGTCCATTTCATTCTATATAATTGTCTACTTCTATATCTTGTTTTGAACTTCAAACGTCTGAGTTTAGTTTTTTTTTTTTTTTTTTTTTTTTTTTTTTTCAGGGTTATGATTAGCGGAGTTTGGATTATTCTCCAATGTAACAAAAAAAAATAAAGGCATTCTTTTTGATTCGTCTTTCTCAATTGTATGATGAGTATTGTCAACGTTACTCCGTTAATTCGCCTTTTATAATTTTGTGTGGTAGTGAAGCACCGAGTTTTAGTCGCCAAGCAGTTGTATTTGTTGGGTTTCCAGCCCATGAGTCTTTCCTAAGACAATTAGAATTATTCTCAAGAAGTGTTCACCGAGTATGTTTGACATTCCTACCACCACTAAGGAATCCTTATAGATTACAGAGAAGGAGATGGCATAACTGCCTACCACCAATAGGAATAGGTTTCCCAATCGGTACAGAAATATAATATTCTTATGGCTATATATATTAGGAGGGGTTATGCTCTTGATTTTGGAGAGCAAAGTGTATTACATTCTCAGAGTTAGAGAGTGAGAGCACTACTACAAAAATTTAATCACACAACGGAATAGAAATCACCTGTTGTGTGTTTAAGTAAGCTCTATTGTACAACGGTATTAGTGATATTCTGTTGTGTGAATGTCAACAAAGTGATAACTTTTTTATCAGAACTACATTGCACAACGGAATTAAGTATTGTCTGTCGTCTGAGTCTTAAAAAATTTAGCGGCAGATTTCCCTCCATTTTGGAGTCTTGGTTGCCTCTTGAAACACTGAAATTTGGGCTACTAGGTACAACAAGTTTCATTATTTCCGTTGTATGATTGAAAAAATGAGCACCAAAATTTGAGGAAGCTGCTTGCTTGAATGTCTTCCCCTAGATAGGCCAAGTCCAAGCTGTAAAAATTGCACAACAGATTTAAGATTTTCTGTTGTGTGAACTTAGAACTGGGCGGCAACATTTTGAGCTAAAATGCTGTAGGCGCCATATTTCCCTCCATGATTTCACATTTTGATTTTTAATGCTGCACCTCAGACGATAGTTGGTGAGGTTTCTGTTGTGGGAATAACTTTGAGAATTTTTTGCTAGGTTTAATTGCCACATTGTGTCCAAAAGAAAAAAAACAAAGCCCTCCTCTCGACACTCGACACTCAGCCCTCACTCAACCCTAAACGAAATCTTAGTCCTCTCTTAAACCTAGAAACCCATCTCTCTTACAAACCCATCTCGATCTCAATCCCTCTCAATCCTCTCTCAGTCCTCTCTCACACTCTCTCGCGATGAAATGGTTGTTGCTATCTGCTACAATAACGACTCGTTGGTTTAACTGAATAACTAAATAAAATCCGATTTGGATTGCCATTGAATTAGTCAAAGTAGAAAACCCAAGCCTAAATTTATCTTTACGTCCGCCACAATAACCAGTCTCCACCAAAGTCTGAGTCACTGATGATGGCGCCATAGTAAAACCCACCTCTCAATTCTCCGACTTGGCGTATTGGGTATGCATTCCACCACATGCAGCTTGTTAGATTTTTCTGGGTTTTGGGATTTGGTTTTTGATTGAGTTTCTGGGTTTCGTTTGGACCAAGGTCGATTTTCTTCAGTATTTTGAGGACGTTGTCACCAAGAGGCTAGTACACAGGTAAGTGCTAGTACTAGTAATTAATTTTTGATCGATCAATCCCTTTGCGGTTCATGTTTGCGAAATTCAGATTCTGGGTTTTACCATTTGAGTTGTAGAGATCGAGTTCTCCTCTTGTAATCCTTTATGATTTGTAGAAATCTCATTTTTTTTATTTTTGTTTTTTGGTTTTTGTAGTCTCTCGTGGTGAACGAGGAGTTCCAACACATTTTGATGGAAAGCAGAAGATCATGTTCGCTCTCACCTCCATCATGGGTATCGGTCGCCGTTTAGCCAACATCGATCGTTTGTAAGAAGGCCGACGTCGACATGAACAAGAGGTTCGTCTTTTCATTTTTTTCTAGGTCATTTCGTTTACAATAGCCATAGCCATAGATCTGTTTAGTTCTGATAAATCATTGCCTAGTTCTTCGTTATCTCAGAAGGTCTACTGGTACAGTTTAATTTTACTCAATCAGATGCTTATATTAGAAAATATGATTGGCCGTAACCTTAGGTTCATTTATATTTGTTAACTTAACCCTATGCATATGATTGTGAGCTAGTTGATTGTTGGAATTGTGGCTTTGAATTGGATGATAATTTTGGTTACTGTAGAGCTGGTGAGCTGTCTGCTCAAGAGATTGTTTTTGTAAAGGAATGAAATTTTGATTTGGGAAGAGATCTGTATTTTTGGTTTTGATTTTCATGTTGGGTTTACATGCATCTTGATTTGAATTTTGTTTAGATTTGGTTTTTCTGCATCCTAGTTGAATCTAGAGGACTCATCTCAACCAAATTGGCACGCCCAAATACTTCAAATCGAAGAGAAGTTTGATGATCATGAAAACAGAAAGTAAAATGATCAATTACTGGTTTCATCTACCACTTTGAATCTTTTTTCAACCTTTTGCAGAATATCTAAGGCTAACTGTTGGGGACATCATGGAGTATGAATGTGTATGCAATTTATGGATGATGTGCCCTACTCCCAAGTATAGGAGGTCAAGTTTTAGTAAAGGGGAAAAGTAAGAGTATCGTACCCAAAAGATTGAGTAACTCTACCCTAAGCTAGATTACCGCGAAAATAAAACCTAAAAAACACATGTGAGTCTATCTTTTTACAAATTAATAGTCTCGGCCCTTTGGAAGCCAAAACTATCAATAATGATATTTACAATGGTAAAGTGGTGAATCGGCTTTGTTGATTGATGCGCTAAAAGTAAGCGTGCAATTTAACCCTACAAAACGTAGTTGTTAGTATAGAATAAGTAGGGATCGTTCTAGCCGGGGATTGAGGGTACACCTATAATTGCAAAAAAAAAAAAAAACAAATAAAGAATTAATAAAAGTAAAAAGTATTATTTAGAAAAATAAAACAAAGAATGAAGATATATACAAGTTAACGTAAAGAGGGGGATTAGGATTCTTAAAATGAAAATTAAAATAAATAAAATAAAATAAAGGTAAAAACATATATACAAGGGTGGAACGCAAGGAACAAAGATCAAAACCACATTCATATGCAAGAAATCCAATTACAATTCCTATAGTTGATTTTCTATGTCATGAGAAAGAAGTTGACCATGTGAAACGTTAGTAAGCAAACGATTTCCCATATTTTACTTTCCTTGAATAATTAATCTAAGTGAAAGCAACTAAATCAATCCTATTGAACATGCAATCATAGTCTAGAAAGCTAGCTACTCAAGAACACATTCAATGCATGAAGAACAAAGAAAGGATGTCAAGCAAAGTGCACAACCTAGTATGAGAAAGTTCATCTATTTGCAATCCTCCTTAATTGATTTCGATCGACTTTTGTCCAAAGCCTTTACTACTTATGATTTAGCTCCAATTTCATGCATATATCCTAAGTTGGCCACCAAAGAACTACATGCAAAAGGTTTCTGTAATCCAAAATCAATCAAGCAATCTCACATAAGCAACATAGAAATCAACATATAAAAATCACAACTTTATTTCAAAACATATAAACGGGCTTTAAATTTGGCCCTTAACGTCATGTTAACTAGAATTCATAACTCTACGAATCAAACAAATGAAAACAAAAGAAAGTATGAAATACACTGTGAAAAATGGATGACAAGCCTTGAGACGAAGAACTCGAAGATCCTTGAAAGCAAGCAATCTTCTAGGGACGACACAAGGGTGGATGGTGGCTAGGATCTTGATGTATTGCATGACTTCTTCTCCTCCTTGGTTGAGATGCAGAGCTTCTGAAGACTAGAGAATGGAGATAATTTTTCTGATGTTTAGAATTATGAGGGAGAGAGGTGTGTGTTGTGGTGTGGTGTGTTGTGGTCTCAATGATGCTCCTATTTATAGGAGGATGGCAACTTAGTCTCCAAGTCTTCAAGATTGATCCACACAGCATTAGCCAATCAGATAATTCCACGTCAGCTTTGCTATGTCATCCAACCAATGAGAAACCGCCAATTTAACACCTTGATTCAGGGAGAATATATTTGCCTTAATTACATGATTATTTTTTGATTTGTCTCCTCAAGTTCAGCCAAGAATGAATGTGGACATCAAGGAATGTATCTGGACCTGTTTTCAACCTTTCTGCTTGTTGCAATCCCTTGAAATTCTGCTTCCTTATCTGTCGAAATCTCCCTTTGGCCATAATCATGCATTTTTAGGATTTAATTGAGATGTCATTATCCATATATATTCTTGAAATTCGGCCAAAATCAGTTTGCATCTAATACGGACCCAAAATCTGATTTTTAACCATCTTTTCTTGCCAAAAATGACTCCCAATCCATATCACCTTTGTAGAGGACATTTTGAGCTTGTTCTTGGGCTCTCCTAGTCCACCCAGGTATCCTATTGTCATCAGGACTCCTAGTCCAACAAGGACTCTTCACATGAAATGTTCTTGAACCTTTCGGAATCTTCTTTTACTTTCCTAGTTCAACTGGGACTCCTTGTGTCATTAGGATTCCTTTTCCTGGCAGGAGTAGATTTCCTAGTCGGACCAGGATTCTTCTCCCAAAGCCCTCTAGCTTTTCTTTCTCCATTCTAAGCTCATTTCAGCATCCCTTGTCATTTTCTCTGATGTACCTACAAAATAAAAATTAAATTAAAATTTATTTATTTAAGGAAATAACTAAGTAAAATATGAGAAAATAACTATTAAAACATCGCATTAAAATGCTCATATCATTGATTTTAATTTCTATAAAGTAAAATAAGTTGCACAAAAATAAACTAAGCAAATAAAATAAAATAGAGACTTTGATCAATGAGATAAATAGGAGTATAGGTTTTGCACCTAGCCTCCCTCATGCATATAATGTAACCCATTTTCTAATAACAACATGCTTTGATAAATTTCCCCTTAGTGATTTGATGAAGCTACCAAGAAACCAACTAGTCATGCAATTTAACAATCTCTTCCGAAGCAAAGCTAAATTATACGACCTTTATACCATTCAAATCTTCCGGATCATAAATAGCCTATAGTGCCGTGAGCCTAAATTCTTCCGGAACCTAAACTCACAATATCATGCTTTAATTTCTAGGTAAGAAACCCAAGCAATCTAGCTCTTCCCGTAAGAATAAGCTAGACCACCACCCTATTAGGTACACATGCTTCTCGGTTTCAAAAGATTGTCAAGCTTAAGTTTCCGATTTCATTAATTCCTACAACATGATTCTAGATGACAAATCTAAAAACACATGTAAGAAAGCATTAAAGTAAAGTAGCTAAAGGATTCAAAACATGCATATTCATCAAAAACATGGCATCAGACTATTTTATACATGAGTTTAGCTTGGGCTAAGGCCTAGCCCCAATTTTATTCTACTCACAACCCAGAGTTACATACATCAAACCCATAAACATAATAACATCAAGCAAAAGAGAGGAAGAGTGGAGAAAGTGGTTGGTTACCAAACTAGCTCCCCTTGATGCAAAACTAGTGAGAGATGTTTCAATGTATGGAAATTTCGGTTCTTTCAAACCCAAATTGTCATACAAATCCACAAAACTCTTAGAAACATGAAGAACAATTAAAGGCTTGAGATGACAAAACTAAGGTGTGATTGATCAAAGATGTATAGACTCTTCGGTTTTAGAACAAAACCCAGGAAGCTATACACTTTTCTCCACACAAAAGCTAAGAACTATGAACTACATGATGAAGAACTATGGAAAATGGAGAGGAAATGGAGAGAGAAAGGAGATGAAATGGATGAAGGAATACATGAAAAACGTCCAAAGTGAGGGGAGGGTGTTTTTATAGGCCAAAAGTGATGAATGGAGAGTGGAGATTAAAGGAAATGAAGGGCTAGATGTGATTGACAAATGTGTAAGCACAAAATGTGGATCTAGTCTTTAACTCCACATAGAAATGACCTAGAAAGCCCATAGATATTTTGGTGGAGGAGAAAAAGTAAGGGTAGAAGGGTCATTGTGTAAGGGAACAAGGTAATAAATGGGAGACAAATGTATAAGGTGTAGGAATGAGACTACTTGTCATCTTTCAAATTTTGAATTTCAAAATAACCTAAACCTAAAGTCTTCCCACCTAAAGTTTCTAACCCTAGTCAGCTCTTTCTTGTCCTCCACACATGTTCTTGACCGGCCAACTCGCCCGGAAATGTCCGGAATCCGGCGTTGACCACCATTGACCCATTTTTTGTCCGTTTGCGCACTTTCTTCTCCTTTCTTCCTTCAATTGAATCTCCACCGAGAGTTAGGAATTGGCCTTTGGTTTCTTCATACCAAATGTTCCTCCATGAGTGTAGATTATTGTAGTAAAATTTCATAGCTTAGTTCATCATGGTTTGGCCGGAACTGCTGCCGGAATCCTTATAGGTCAGGTTTTACAGTTTTTGTCTTCTAGTGCAGAAATTTGCACCAATCTTTTGACTCCAATACTTGGGTTCCAGACCCATATTCATCATTGGCTCATTACAAAGCCGCCGATAACTTCTAGTGCCATAGCAACTTCATTGCCACCATGATATGACCAGACACCTCAACGACGCCCATTAGCCATTAGATGCCCACCAACATCGACAATACTCATCTAAGCGAAAAAAATCACTAGCGAGATGCTATCATGATGATGGTATAGGCCGGCTAGAGAAACCTCTATCGGAATTGGATTTGACCAAGACAAAGTCCGACATTAGTAAAATGACAAGGCTTGACAGCTAGGGTTTAAGAATAGGGGAAGCAGAACGCTCTTTGTTCCTTTATTATCATTCTTCTTAAATTGACTTTCTTGATTAAGAAATAAAGTTTTCATTTTCTTCTAAAAAAAAAAAAATCTAGTTGGCGTAACCAAGTCATGATTATCAAGAAAAGTAATATGACCAAGGATGCAGTATCATTTAGTCTAGTGACATTAAAACTTACTTTGTAAAGGGAAGTCTTCGACTCACTAACTAATTGTTGTCCACTCTTAGTTGTAATATTGTATGTTGTTTATTGATAATAACAACGTGCCTGTATTTCTCGCAACTGATATTGTGAGGTTAATGGAAAAATGGGTTAACTAAAAAGAAAAGTGGTTTTTTTTTTTTGGACATAGAATAGTGGTGGTTTGGTTACTTTTTCAATTGTACACTTGTGTCTATTTATATTTTATTAGTTTAATTTTATAATTATGATATGTAAGGGTATTTGGTGAAGCCCTTTGACACTAAAAGAGCAATTCCATTTATAGTAGTATAGATTTCTACTATAAAAGAAATACGATCAAGGTGAAATTATTATACAGTCCACGAAATGTGTATCAATATCTTGAATAATGTGATTAGCTCACATGACAAATACTTGCTGTTAATTAGTCCCTTTAATATAACTCTCTTTTTTTACCTCAAGCATTGAAGTTTGCTTAAATGTTATAATTCTATTAGCCTAGGCTATTATATGTAGGGCTGTCAATTCTGACACGACTTGAAACCCGCACGAAATAAAGAAGGTTGAATCCGCACGATTAAAAAGCGGGTCAGCCGCGGGTCAACCAGTCATGACCCATTTAATAAACGGGTCGGCCGCGGGTCAAACTGCCAACACGAAGTGAACCCGTATAATCCGATTATGCTATACTTCTTCTTGAAATTTTAGACGTTGGGAGTATTTGATCCTAGGATTTGACAGTTTGAAATATTTTGCTTTATCATTATTGGATTTAATTATTTATGAATTATATATAATTACGAAGAATAAAAAAATGAGAAATTTCTTCAAATATAGGATTGAACGGTTCATGCTCATGATTTCAATTTTTTTTTACAAGAAGAAAGCAAATTGACCTTGGCACACCTATTCTGCTGTAAATATTTTTTTCTTGCGATAAAATATGCTATTTTGTCCGTTAGTGGTGAGAGTTAGAATCCCACATAGGCACATAGCCTATAGAATCATGAGAATCATGAGAGGGAGAAAAGAAATGAAATGACCGAAAAATAACAGGCAACCGGAGAAAGCGGTGAAGAATGGAAGAGGAATAGTTGGAGTTGGAGGACGTGGTGGCATGATGTTGTGTTTTGCGGTTAGAGATTCTTTCTCTCTCTCTTGCATGCAGCATGCTGGGTTTATTCTCCATCCCATAAAAAAAATTAACAAAAAAGCTTGGTTTCTTTCTAATAGGTTCTTCGTAACAATTCTACAGCGATCGACTACACTCGATCTCTTGCTTCGTTTCAAGAAACTCAAGCTACAAAGCAAAAGATTGCAGCTTTCTTCAATTGCAGAGAATCCCATTTCCATTGCCGTAAGCCTTCTTCCTTCCTTATCTCTCATTTAATCTTTCCTTTTCCTACATGGAAATCATTATCTCTCTCTGCACTTTCCTTCTTGGTTTGGGCTTTGGCAATTGTTCTTTCTAGTTGTTTTCGTTTGTGGGTGTGACGTCATTGTTGTTAATCTTCTATAGTTCTATTGTCAACTGTCTGCTCAATTCTGTGTTGCATTTTCTGCTTTCAAAGCTATCCATCTATTATTGATTCTCATTTTGCACAAAAGGTACATTCACCTTTTTTATTTCCCCCTTTTTCTGTATTCCTGAGCATTATTTTCCTCTTCTTTTTCTTTTGTACCTGATGCTACTTTGTTGATCTTGATGCAGCTCAAGCAAAAAGTGTTTGTTTCCCAAATGTATGGATAATTATTTTGTTGCATTTTGAATTATGTTCCGTTGCTTTTTCTAGAAATAATGTTTCGTTGTTGTTTGTGTTGATGGCTGCTCAATGTTTACTCAAAAGGGTGGTTCCATCCTATATCATTTCTTTCTGATTTTGCTGAGGAAACAGAATTGAAGGAAGGGACATATATTTTTGGATTCCGGCAATTGTTCTGTCCTCACTTGTTTTTTCTTATTCTTAATGATTAGGGTTCAATTCTGTACGGATGCTTGCGTTGTTTGGACTGTGTTAGAGGTAATTCACAAATCTCTCTTGGTTCTTAGTTGTCGGACTCACAACTTCCTGCTCTAGGATGCTCTACCCATTTCTAATTGCTTGCTTCAATTGTACTCTTACGTTAAAATGGAGATTCCTTTTATTTTGTTAGGGTTAAAGTAAGAAAATATTTAGTATGTGCCCTTTTTCTTTTCTCAATTCCATGTCTATAATCTTTAAATGTCTGCATAATTGAGAGGCTTTGTAACTTACAAGACCAAGCTGTGACAGCTTTCAGAGTTAGTAATACTCCCCTTTAATGTCCTACAATTGTCTCATCAATTGACGGAGCATTTAGTTTCATCATCTCGACGTATTTCTTGCTACTTGTACTTCATTCTCCTTTTTGTATTCTATCTGATAAAATATCCAGTCTCAATTGCAGATAGGTATTCGATTCTTTCTAAAATTCGGGATAGTTTTATTTTTAATATTTGGTACAGATTCAAATTTGAATTTTCATTTGTGGTCACTTAGATGATTTTAGATTGACTTTTGTTGTGATTTAAAGGATGGGGGATCATTTTGTGTTGTTGGTGGATCGATTGATCACTGAAGCTTCCCTTGAAGATGCTATAGAGAGCAAATATCTGTTGCAGCACCCAACACAGACAGCTAGCCACAATAATATGGATTCTTCCCATAAAATAGACGTGAATACCCAGTCATCTGCTAGAAAATTTGTAGAATGTAGGATTTGCCACGATGAGGATGATGACTCAAACATGGAAGCACCATGTTCTTGCTGTGGTAGCTTGAAGGTCAGTGGTATTTAATTTGATGCTCTACCTTTTGTATTTGAAGCTTCTGCTGGATGTTGTTTGAAATTACAATCTTGTGCTAACTAGTAGTTACAATAGTCCCATTAAATAGTAGTTACGAGACTAACTAGTCCCATTGCTATTTGTTTGATCGAACTACAACGTACTTACGTCTATTGCATTTTGTTTCACAACTGAAATGCTCATGTATTTGCTTCATTTGTACGTTCTCTCCCAAAATTTCACTCCCAGGCCTTTGTTTGCACTAATAGCTTGCCCTTTAAAATTTCAATATATTTTGCCTGCTAATTTAGTCCAGTTATGTGATTCTTATTTTCTGGTGCTTATGTTTTATGCACATATGCTCATGTGATGGTCCATATTGTATGCCAAACTTCATTAGTTGGGAACAATAAAACTTGGGATCATACTTTAGAACTTTGGATGTCCCTTATAAATTAGAGGCTTATCATACAAAACTAAATTTTGTGGACACACAGATAGAAATTCTGAGGAGAGATGTATGACACTGGGTATTGTAATCTAATCTTGCATATAGAAAATCCAAGTGAAGTATAATTTCGAACAAAATTTTTGTCTGGAAAACATTACGAAAATTATTTGCGAGAGGTGAGTAGGTGGAGATTTTCTGGAATAGAATCCATTTCTGGGCATCTTTATGGGCTTTGGTTCCAGGATTTCTCTTCCAGTTTGTTTTTTTTAGATTGGAGGGCTGCTGTTTAAGGAAAGCTTCAGTGGTTTTATTACTTAGGTGTTGAGCTTCTTTAATTAAGAATATGTTGACTTGTTTTCAGAGGAAATCTTGTCCTTTTATTTCAAGAAATTATGTATTCATTGGAGCAAAGTTGGTTGTAACTTGCAAGGAACATATAATTGTACAATAATTTGTAACATAATAAGGAAATCCGTAGAATCTGTAGAACCTCTAATTTGGGACTGATCATGGTGGGCACAATCTCTGATTCTGATATAGTTCATGTGAAGTTCTCTTTGGGTTAAGCTATTCATTCTTCTAAGTACAATTTCATATCGGAGGGATTTAGCAGGCAACTATTGTATTTCTTTTCCCCTTTCTCTAGCCCCTGCTCAAGGCACTAGCAAGTAATTTCACTGGCTTTTACATGTTGCAATTATAACTATTTTCGTTTTTATTTGTCTTTGATTTACTAATCAGCTCTTTTGCAGTATGCTCACCGTAAGTGTGTTCAGAGGTGGTGCAACGAGAAGGGTGATACAATATGTGAGATTTGCCGCCAGGTATGCCACTGCGTTCGTGTTTCTGAGTCAGTTAAGTTTAAGACTTCACCAAATATTCACTATTTTTATTTTTGGTTGAATGTGAAATCGCAGCAATTCAAGCCAGATTATACTGCACCACCTCCTCTATTTCATTACGGTGGTATTCCAATGAACTTCCGGTATCTTTCAACTTATTTCTCCGTATTTTCAAGGTTTTCTATTTTGCTGCAATAACATACAGGTCCTTCTGGAATTAACTAATTGAGAACCATTTCTTTTTATTTCAATATGGTATTGTGATCTTAGGGGGAATTGGGAGATTTCTAGAAGAGACTTGCAGAATCCGGGATTCCTAGCAATGGTTACTACTGATCTTGAGTACATGAATAACGACTTTGATGATGAATATTCAGCTCCCTCTTCGAGAAGCTTGCTATGCTGCCGTATAGTTGCTATAACTGTAACACCTCTCTCATAACTGTTTCTTTTTTACTAATTTTAATGTACAGCATACATTTACATATTTGATTATTTTCAGTTTATGGTTCTTCTGGTTTTACGCCATATGCTTCCAGTCATAATTAGTGGAGCTGGAGAGTACACATTGACACTGTTCACAGTGAGTTTGGCCAACTCTGTTTCGTGTTTAGAAAATGAAATGCTGTTCAGGAATATGTAAAAGAAAACATTTTAATATTTTCATAACACTGCAGTTAATGATGTTGAGAACAATTGGGATTCTTTTTCCAATTTATATCTTGGTTAGAGCATTCACTGCTATCCAACGTCGACGACAACAACAGGTCAGTGCATAAGAACTCTATTGTCTTGTTGTTAAAGTACTAGAACCATTCATGCCATCCAATGTTACTGGTGTGTAGAAAGATGCCTGATGTGTGTGCTTGTAGTATTACCATATTTTTACTTGTCTTGATATTTTTCCCAGAATCCCAGTTAAGAGGTGTGTAGCATGCTGACATTACTCAGATGTGTAAACTCTGCTTTCGATTATTTGGTGATCATTTATTCCTAATGGAATTAAGAGTTGAACTTGTTCCTTTTGATGTGTATTAGGATTCTCGAATTTCTCTTGGCGCATCAGATGAAGAAAATGACTTGGCATATCCGTCACGTTTTATTCAAATTCAATAGCTGATCTTTCACCTTCTTCCCTGGAGGCTGAAAAGATCTCAACAATCATGACCTGCAATATAAGGATGCAGATGAAAACAGTGGATGAAGATACATATTGCCGTTGTTATTTTGGGACAATGTGCTAGAAGCATCAATCATGAGCAAATCCTTTGGTTATGATTACTGCATATGGCATACAGCAGTATATAAAGATGTATATACAACTACAAATTGGATATAATGAAAGAAAAAATTATGACTACAAATTGGATAGAATCAGTAAATCATATGAAGCAGCGAATTGTGATTTAATGAAATGGCTAATGTATTCCTGGCCATTTCAAAATGTAATCCCTTCTTTTGTTACCTGACAACATGGGGTGTTAGCTCTCCTTCCAGCTAAGGAGGTTATAATATGTGGTGCTGGGAGTGCTCCTTAGATCATAGAAGTAATGTTGTGGAGGCCTGAGGAGAGGATGTGGTGGTAACCCCCGCAGCTTCCCCCGCATCTTCTCCATTAGCATGGAGCTGTAAATTTAGGAAGTCTCTCCTTGAAAAGAAATCCATATTGTCTAATTTCAACAAAAAAAAAAAAAACGGTTTTGACCATTTACCCTAATTCTAGACACCTTTTTCCTCCCCCTACACCACTGCTTTTTTTTTACTTACCCATAAAGACTCTAATAAACTCTTCTCTAATATTCAATTAAGTTTAAAAAAAAAAAAAAAAAAAAAAAAAAAACTATTTTGCTCTCACCCTTTTGTTACATAGAGAGAGAGAGAGAGAGAGAGAGATGGTAGAGAGAGAAGCAATAGATAACAGAACCCAGACCGGATTTCACCCTGAAACCCGAACTGGGCCTGCGGGGCCCACCTTAGGTAAAATTTTTGCAGAAAATTCTGCAAAACTTCCCCTAAGAATGGACTACCCAAATTTAGCAAGACCTAGACATGAAGCTTAAACTAACATCACAACACCAATTTATACATTCCAAATATTTACATTCCAGGTATATTAACATTCTAGATAGTAATTCATCCTAGCACAACTATAACATTCAAATTCTCAAGTATTAAACACTCTTCCAGATTAAGTTTTGGTTATCAGAGCAATTCTACGAAATTAAGCCGATATATTATATAAGTAGGTTAAGTAATAACCTACAGTCAAAACGGAAGCGGTGGATCCTAAGCCTTGAATTCCCGAATGCACGACCTCGGCAATCTAAAATCTGGGCAGTTGAAAAACTGAAGGGCCCAGGGAAAAGCATTGAAAACCGTTAGAGTGAGTGGACAAAAATAAAGTAATTTACTAAAGAAATAAAAGTAAAGTGAATGTTTTTCCCATTTTCTTCATGTTTAAAACCGGCATGCATCACAAATAATTAATCATTCAAATCCTCTTTTTGAAATCAACAGCTCAGTGTAAAACGTTCGATGACTAGAGGGTACCGCCGACTAGTCATCTCATGCCATCTGGAGGGTACTGCCGACCTGATTTCGCATCGAGGGTACTGCTGACCGGAATCCAAGAGGCGGTGATTAGAGGGTACTACTGACTAACCACAGATAGTTAGAGGGTACTACCGACTAACTAGCTCATGTCATCTGGAGAGAACTGCTGACCGAGATAGAGTCTAGAGGGTACTGCCGACCAGGTAATGCATGCACGCGACAAACGATAGCCTCCTTACCAAGTCACGTTTAAACAAAAAAAAAAATCATTTCTTTTCGATAACAATGAAATCACATTTAATCAAATATTTTGAATCTCGAAATATATTCATAATCGAAAATCAGTATTGCATGCATAATTAATTAAAATCAAAAGTCCACAAACTGGTAAACCTCATAGCTATGCCTGCTGCCTACCGGAATCCTCCTCACTCAAGGGCCCACTACGTCCTGTACAAATTGGCAGTTGTTCAAGTAAATCCAAAATATGTGTCTGGCCCAAACTCTAGGTTAGTTGGCCTAGTTGTAATAGGGTTTTGAATTAGAGATATTCTCAGAGATATTCATAGATGTCCGATTAATTGTATGATTATCTTTCCTTGTACAACCCTGATTCTATGTCTTGTAATCCTCTATATAAAGAGGTCTCTATTATCAATGAAAGCAGGACTCAATTCTCTCCCAATTCAGTTTTTCTTAAACACATTATCAGCATGAAGCCCTAACCTTGAAACCCTAAATTTGTAGCCTTCAAATTCCAGAAACCTCTGCCGCATACCTTGAAGCCTCAAATCCCACCCCAAGAACCAGCCGGATTTATACCGAACCGGCCCCTAGAAGAAGCAAAAGCTCCCCTGCCCGGTTCGCACCTTTCCAATCCACCTCTTACTGTCATCTTTCACCACAATCGGCGATTCAACCCCAGGATCCAGGAACCGGAAAAATTTTCCTCGGAACCGGCCTAAAAACACGTGAACCGGCCACCTGAGTATCTTCACACTTGAACCGGCAGAAGAAGAAAAGAAAAAAAGGGGGGGAGGAAGAGAAAGAAGCCCAGAAGCCCACTGACGCAGCCCAGAAGCCGTCCCACTGCCATGTCATTAGCTCGTCAGCATCTCTGTGCCACGTCAGCAGCTCCGGTGCCATGTTAGCTCCGGTGACAGGTCACCGCCGGCCACTTTTCCGGCCATTTTCCTGCGACTTTTCCGACCATTTTCCTGCAAATTTTCAGGCGACCTATTTCGAGATTTTTACTAAAAAGGGGTGAAACCACAAACATCATTGTTTCGATCTAATCTAATACCTCTTGGAATTGAACTTCTTGGAAGCGATTACGCTTAGAAATTCCTAATTTCTTGGGAGCGATTACGCTCAGAAATTTTATATGTTTTCGTGGTAGCCTTTTATGCTCCGAAACTAACCCTAATTTCTTGTTCTCTTTCAGGATGAGTAACCTGAACAAACTGGACTTTGCTCTATTGGGAATAACTGGCTCTGGATATCACAAGTGGGTTCGTGATATTCGCCAGCATCTCAAGGCCGATGGAATCCTGGATATGATTCTCGAGCCTAACCAGGACGTGTTAACTGTTGAGCAAGCTCAACCTTTGGAAGAAAATAGAGCAGCCTTAGAGGCAAATAAGGCGAAAACCATCATCCTAATGACTCGTCATATGGATGATTCGCTCCAGTACGAGTATATGAATGAAGAAGACCCCAGAAGGTTGTGGGTCTCACTCGAAGAAAGATTTGGCAACATCCGTGACTCCTTTCTTCCTGAACTAGAAGTGAGATGGCATAGCCTCCGCTTCTGTGATTTCAAGTTCTTGACTACAACTCGGAAGCACTTGGCATTAAATCCTTAATGGAATTCTGTGGTAAAGAGATCACAGATGCGATGTTGATTAAGAAGACTCTCTACCTCCCCCGTCTCTGAATTGATGGTTGCTAAGAACTATCAAATCGATGTTACTGCAAGACGGATCACAATGTTTCATGAGCTCATTGAAGACAGAGCATATTCTGGAATCCAATTATAGTCGCGCCCCAAAGAGAGGGCACCAAGAGCGAAACCCTAATCTTAGGGATACTTCTGGACGTTCTGGTCCATATAATCGCTCTACTTGGGAAAGTAACTGCCAAAATAGGCGAACACATAACCGAAAAGGTCAACGTGGAAAGAGAGAGGGAGGCAACGCCTCTGGCCATATTGGTGGCGCCACCAACATTAAGAGCCATCTAAATGATGCTTTCAAAGTGCCTCAATCAATTGAGTTTGAGCAAAGAGATGTATGTTCTCGATGTGGAGTATCCGTTCATTGGGCACATATTTGTAGAGCTCGTGAAGAAATTGTCACCGCCTACAAAGCATATTGTGAAGCAAGAGAAGCTCACTATGTGGAACAAGAAGATCAAGAAGATGATCTAGAGTGAAGGGTTGAAGACTACAAATTTGGCTGGGATCAATAGATCGCCAAGTCTGTTTAAGTCTTTATTTTTCCAAGAGATGTAATTGGCTATGGCCATATACTTTGTAGTAAATGCCATTAGCTTAGTTTTTCTTCACATAGGCTCATCCAAAATGAGTATGATGTCTAGGAAGGTTTTGAGATAAGTGGTACTTAAGCGAGCTTTGCTCCAGTGACATCTCTCTACTCACTTGGTCATATTTATTTTGGAGTTACAGAAAGAAGTTAAACGACTACCATTGTTTTACATTAGCTAGTACTTGGATTAGATTCTCTTAATAGTTAAGAAACAATGATGTACTCCGTTGGCTTATGAATAAAATTTCGAGTTCTTTTCATTATGACTCCATTTTGATTCTGAGCATATGACTTTGTGACTACGATGGCTGGGCCATTAGTATTAGTTCAAGGACATGGAATAGCCCGAGTTCCCTTTGCCAAATGGCACCTTGATTAATGTCGCAAAAGCTCTCTACGCTCCTAGGGCCAAACACACCCTATTTAGCTATTCAAGCCAATGGATTCCATGCGAAAACGCATTTACAGAACGGAAATGAGTTCCTTTGCAATACCACTAATGATTGCGAACAAAGGCGCATCTTAGAGAAGTGTATGTGTCTCTCTAGTAGATTTTATGTCACCACTATTCGAGCTATTAAATCCAACAAAGTTATGAGAGAAGATCTTTTGGATTTAGACACATAATGGCTTTGTCACGACAGGATAGGTCATCCTAGTCATGATGATCCGTCTACTAAAGACTTCACACGGACATCCATTCTTTCGAGCGAAACGAAGCATGAATCAAAAGTTGATTCCTGGACTAAGTATGACCGCTGCTGCTGCCTCTAGCGCCGCCGCAGTCCACGACCAGCCTAGAGCTGGCACAATCCCTATCCATGACGCCATGGATGGCGTCCATCATGGTGATGGCACCCCAGGTGATGTTGAAATCACCAACTTTGCTTCAAATAGCGTTTCAGACGCTCAGGCCCAACCAAAATCCTCATTGGTTGCTTCTAAGGCCTCTCACTCATTTTACAAAACCCGTTCCTTAAGGAAATTAGGACTGAGACAGTCCTATGCAAAGGATATGAAAATACTCATTCTGTTCTTACATAGAATCCATGGGGATTCTGTGGACTGATTCAACCAACTTGCGGACGTTTAAATATCTCATGATGTTGGTTGACACGCAAACACGTTGGTCACGTGTTGTGCGATTGCCCACCTGTAAATGCTGCTTATACTACATTCCTAGCACATATCATATGACATCGGGCTCACTCCCCGGATCATCCTATTCAGTCAATTGGATTTGACAATGCTAGAGAGTTTACATCGAAGACTTTCGATGGTTATTGCAATGGGACTGATGTTAGACATCATATTACCATGTACACCCCTCAATGGTCTCGCAGAAATGACTACGATGGTAGTCTGGACATTGGTAATGTGCACCAATCTCCTTATATCCGCTTGGGGTGATGCAATATCGCATGCAGCTATACTAATTCGTCTACGACCCACAGCCACTCAATCTACCTCTGCGTTACCGCTAGTAACTAGGTACCAGTATAGTACTTACGCATATTTGAGTGTGTCATTTATGTGCCAATTGCGCCGCCACAGCGCACTATGATAGGTGCTAACAGATGAATGGGCAACTCAGTTGGATTTGAAACTCCAACAATCGTCCACCACTTAATGTCCTTGCAAGGCGATCTCCTTACCACTAGATTTGCGGATTGTCACTTTGATCAGACAATCTTCCCGTCGTTAGGGGGAGATAAGAACACAAGATGTTCAGTAGGAACGACAGGAATTGTCGTGGTCTGTCCCCACTATATCTCATCTCGGTCCCCATTAAAGTGACAAGATCACACATATCTGCTGCAAATATGCCTGCAAAGATGGACGTCCCTACCAGAGGACGTAGCGACACCCTACATGGAAGTAGGTATGGCACCAACGCCAAAGAAAGTGGCACTCTGGCGTTACAAGCCATGGCCCCAGCTAGGATGCGTGGGAGGCCCGTGGGTTCGAAGGATACTTGGGCACATTCCAATCCTTTGATCATCAAGACTCAAAATTCGTCTCATGAGAATCTTCCGGATTATGGTTACCGTTGGGGGACGCCTCAACGTCATAACTTAATCATGAGAATATAGAGCTCTTTGAAAATTACACTAGTGTACATGAGACGTGGGATAGAAACTCCATCATAATTGATTATGTATGCGTGCTTTTCATTGCGCATGAGTTTGTTGAGTCTGATGATATCGAACCACGCTCCGTTGATGAATGAATGCCAACGTAGAGAAATTTGGCCTAAATGGAAAGATGCGATCCAGGTTAAGTTGGATTATCTAACGAAGAGGAAGGTTTTCGAGCCAGTGATGCCAACACCTCCTAACATAAAACATATTGACTAATGGGTCTTCAAGCGTGTTGAGAAAAAGATATGGTAATCTCGCCTTATGACGCAAGGCTTCACACAAAACGCTCTGGAATCGACTACGATGAGACATATTCTCTCGTAATGGATGTCATTGCACTCTACTACCCTGTTAGTTTGGTAGTTTCCGAATAACTGAACATGCAGCTTACGAATGTGGTCACTACGTATCTCTATGGGAATCTAGATACAGAATATACATGAAAGTTCATGGTGAACTTCATTTTCCCAAGTCAAGTGGCTCTAGAGCATGGAGCGTGTTTTACAAAGAAGTTGAAATGCTTACTAAAGTGACTACTTGATTGGGAAGGGATATGCCCGTGCATTTTCATAACAAGTTTCATATTCTATCACGGTTCATGTTGGACATGATCTTCATTGGAAGCCCTTAAAGAGTTAAGGGAAACCGCTGAACACTTGAAATCCGAGTTTGAGATGAAGGATTTTGGGAGAACACGATTATGTCTCGGTTTGGAACTTGAGCATCGTGTTGATAGATGCTTAGGCATTTTGACAAGGTCAAGCCTTCAAGCACCCCCATGATCGTCCGTAGTCTTGATCTTGAAAATGGTCATTTTCATTCGAAGCTAGGATGATGATGAAGATGTGTTAGAGGCAAAAGTGCCCTACTTAAGTACAATAGGCGCATTATTATACTTAGCTCAATGCACAAGATTGGACATCTCATATGCTGTGAACTTGTTAGCTAAATATAGCTTTGTGCCAACGCGACGCCATTGGATTGGGGTAAAAGATATCTTTCAGTACTTGAGATGTACGATTGATATGGGCTTATTATATCCCTATAGAGAGACGATCGATTCAGACCCATCACACACCAGGAACGCCGCCAACACTGGCCTGCGTCCTCTATCCCCATCCCAAAACAACATGTGTTTTGGAAGGTTTTGTTGATGTTGGGTATCTCTCTGACCCACACAAAAGTCTTCCCAAACTGGTTTAGTGTTCACCATGGGTAAGACCGTGATATCTTGGAGGTCTACAGAACAGACCCTAGTCGCTATATATTAGAACAATGCAGAGACTATTGCTCTTCACGAAGTGGTTCGTGAATGTACAATTACGCATGTTCGAACAATTGTGGTTTGAAGTCTACCACAGATGAGCCTATAAGCATTTAGGATAATGTTGCTTGTTTGGACAAATAAAGCAAGTCTACATCAAAAGCGACAACACCAAGCATAATCAGCAACAACAGACTCTCCTAAAGATCAAAGTGAACTAGGTTCGATCTGAGGACAGTGTGGCAGACTTGCTCACTAAGTCATTGCCTAAATTCCACTTTCGAGAAACATGTTGGTAGCATCGTTTGTGGAAGTTATCCGAACTCCCATGACCGTTGTCATTAGGGGAAGCTGAAGACATCAGGGGGAGATGTCAACATGTATGGTCTCGAAACGTGAAGGGTGTGTTGTGCTCTTTTTCCCCTACGACCGAGGTTATTTTGGTCCCACTGAGTTTTTGTTACTCGGCAAGGTTTTTAATAAGGCAATGAGAGGAGCACCACGTTTGGGCGACACAAGGGGGAGTGTTCAAGTAAATCCAGAATATGTATCTGGCCCAAACTCTAGGTTACTTGACCTAGTTGTAATAGGATTTTGAATTAGAGATATTCTCGGAGATATTCATAGATATCCGATTAATTGTATGATTATCTTTCCTTGTACAACCCTGATTCTATGTCTTGTAATCTTCTATATAAAGAGGCCTCTATTATCAATGAAAGCACGACTCAATTCTCTTCCAATTCAGTTTTCCTTAAACAACAACGTATAAATAATAAAAGGGAAAAAGTCTAAAATTGACAATTACTTCCACAAAATAATGACAACTCAATTTACTCATAATTTCCCCTAAACCCGATTTTTTCCAAATTTAGAATCCTTACTAACCATAATCCATGATTCTCGTCAATTTAACATCCCCCAAACCTTCTTAACAACTTCAAATCCTCTAGGGATAAAAATTAAATTCTAACTCACAACAATGTATATAAATATCCAACAATCTCAAAACTAACACTCTCCTATCAATATCGACATTTGAATTCTCCTAAAATAAAGTGTGGCCAAAGACTCCAATTCACTAGGTATAATTTATAAACTAAAACAATGCATTTTATAGGTGGCTGCACGCTCCCCCACCAGTGACGAAGCCCCACTGCACAGTTTGATTTCTCCTCCTCCGGCCGAATTGAACTGCAAGATGGGTAGCAAAACGATTAGCTCCTCCCAAGCATCAAAACTCACCAAGGATTTCGGCTGGAAACCGCCGGAAACTGGAGATCGAACCAAAAATTCTGGTGCGCATACCAATCTGGAAATCTCTCTTTGATTCTCTCAATTCAAAGCTTTTCAACTTGAGATACTACATAGATGGAAGAGAAGAAAGAGAGGGTCAATTTGTGACCGGTGGTGTGTCCAGCGGTGGTCCAACGACGAAGAAATCGTCGAAATTCGTTTCTGGGTCCGAACGGCAAAAAAAAGAAGGGTCTCAAGTTTTGGGGTCTCGGTTTTGCTGAAACAATTCTCTCTCCCCCTTTCCAAAAACAGAAACCGCAAATACAATTATATAAATACATACAATTAAACATAATAGTAACTTAGGTTTTTCGATTATAACTTTTCTATACAAACTCCGATTTGGGAAAACTTCATGTATATGAACTCGGTTTAATGTATTCTACAACTTCCACAAGAAATTTTTCTAAATTATCGGGTCAATGAGAAAGTCAACTCTTCATCCCCTAAACGATAAAACAGAAATCCACGAAGTAAAATCGTCTTTTACTAACTGTAAACTGGTAATAAGTTAAATTATTTTGATATGAGGCATAACAATGGGAGACTTCGCCAGAGTCCCGTCACCGGCTGTCGGACTCCGGTCGCCGGCTGCCAGAATCCGGTCACCGATGATCGGATTTCGATCATCAGTCATCGGTCGCAGGAATCCGGTCACCGATCGCCAGCCGCCGGACTTCTCGTCGAAGATCTCATAGGTCACCAAAGATTTATTGCCCCCTAATAAACATTTATTGGGGGGCAATAAAAGTTTATGAAACCTCGCCGGAGGTCCCCAAAAAGGTTGTCAAAGATCTCATAGGTCACCGGAGAGGTTTATTACCCTCCTAATAAACCTTTATTGCCCCTCAATAAACCTTTAGGTCCTTGGAATGGGAACTAATCTTCCTAAAGTTTGTTTTTTATCAAGAAGAACTTCATTAATAATGAACTGCTTACAACGAGTTTTAGGCAACATCTCGTACACAGAAATGGTCACTAGACTTCACACTGGAACTCTAAAATGACTGACTCAAGGAGCCAAAAAAACCCGACTCCAAACATGCACTACAACTATATGACAAAGACAACAAACGCAGGAGCCACTCACTTGTGTCAACACTAACTCGCCACCCAGAGTCCACCTGACCAGCTTTTGATCGACCAAGCCAACACTCGTTGTGTCCAAAACCCGACCAAAATAATTACCCAACATTCAGACCTGGGACTAAAATAAACCCAACACCATCGCCACCATATTCTCAACACCGTCAACCCACAACTGCTCCAAAGCGCCATCGCCTCTGACCCAAACCCAGATAGGCACAACCCACTAGAAGGCCAATATTAATGCTCGTCTATGGCACAGCTAGACTTTTTTGCTGATCCAAAACCAGATAGGAACCACCCACCGGAAAGCCGAAGCGAAGATTGTCTCTGCCACATCCATATATCCCACTCCTGGCCCAACAAGAGGGACCAAGCCCGAGTTTTGACCCAGGAGAGAGGACGACCACAGGAAGCCTGCTAAGCCTCGCAACCCCACCATAGCCTCCGTCGCCAAACGACTCCCTGCGCCACCCCACCGTGTTCGCCGGACTACCGACTTGAACCTACTACCATTCCCGAAGAGCCATGAATAAGCGCAGCCCCAAGCAAACAAACCCAATCCCAGGCCGGATCCATGAGTTCCAACCAGAACGAATTGATCCGATTGGCACAACGTCGTGCCTCCAAGAACACGCCACCACCGGCCAACCTCCGATTGGTATAACAACACGTCACCGCGAGCATATCACCGCCAGACCTCTGAACCCGCCACACCGAACTATTCCGCCGCTGAAGCCATCGAGTGGTGAACCCAAGCCTGATAACTGTTGTGATCTCCCCCTCCCCCATTGCACCAACTGCTACTGCGACCCACACAGAGTCAACTAAAGCCCGTCAGATGATGGCGCAAGAGCTCGCCGCCGGACAGGGATGGAACTCAAGAGAGAGAGTTTTTAGGGCTAGGTTTTTAGGGATGGAGCTCGCCTGGTATAACTTGTTTTATCTTCCTAAAGTTAGACAAATAAAACTTTGATTAAGGAAAAAAAGAGGAGCTAATTAGATCAATTCAAAACATTTATTGTGAGCCCCCAAAAATTTTGTTTAGTTTTTGAAGGTAATTTTTCGCCAATAAGATTTTTCGCCAGGTGATTTAAGTGAAGGAATTGATTTTGGAAATTATTTTGGTATCGAGATCACGATTTAGGCCTTATAATTTAAGTTTGGGCCAGGGTCCTTTGTTTTGGGCCTAGAAGGTTACTAAAGTTCATTGAAGCAAAAGGTTGTCGAAGCAAATTTGAAAGAAAGACAAATTGAGTTGTAGAGAAGATTTGAATTATTAGTTTTAACGAAATCGAGTTTTGGGCCTAGTACGAAGTCGAGAATTAACTGAGGAAGTTTCCGACGAAAAACGAATAAAAGAAAAGTTACGAGCTTCAAACCGAAAGCAATTAGCTAGAAGGGTTTCGTAATTCGTCGCAAGCGAAAAATGGGTATTTCTCTCACATTAGTATAAATAAGAAATTGTGAAAAACCTAACCTCATTTTTCTTCCTCTCTCCCTCTCGGCCGCATCCTCTCTCTCTCTCTCTCTCTCTCCCGACCTCTCGTTCCCTCTCTCTTCGTCTTTCCTCTGCAACCACCGGAGAACACCGTCTCCGGCCACCACCTCTTGACACCGCCTCCACCCTTCGAACCAGCACCCAAATCCGATCAAAGCCCAGCCATTCTGCCATCGATCGAAAGCTCCTAACCACCACATGCTTGCCCGGAAAGCTCCGACACCACTGCCCTCCTCGTTCGTCGATTTCTGACCATCACCTCGCCACATCGACACCACCGTCAGACTCAGTAAGCCCTAGAGAGTAAAACCTGAACCATAGCCTCAAACTCCGACGCCGGAAAACGCTGAACACCTATCGCCGAAATCCGAGACTCTGCATGTCGTCGTTTTCCACTTTCCATCCATGTTTGGGTTACACGACCACCATGGATGAAGTCAGCACCTCAATGTCTAGCATAACCTTCTAACTCCGACCTCCAATTCCAACAAGAGCCGCCGTATGCGCCGCCGTCAGCGCGTGAGCTGAACTAGGGCCGCCGTGCTACACCGCCGAACTTCCAGACCTTCTCTACTAGGTAAATTTGTCACCTTTCTTTGGATAAATCCTTTTGGCTGATACGAATTGAAGCCCTAACCTGATTGTTTAATCTGAGATATGAGGTTTTGTGGAGTTTGCGATTTTGGAATTTTTTTTTTTGGGGGGGGGAGGAATAGCTCTTGAGATAGTTTTGGTTGATATCAACAGAAGGGTAAGAACCTTGAACTATGTTTTGGATTTGGAATTGGTTGCGGGAATTGTTTATTGATGGTATACGTGTTTTAGATATAATTACACGTTTATCCTACCTTTCCATGGTAGTTGGTGAAGCGATTCGAGAGAATGACTTTATGTTTGAGTGCTTCAAAAGAAAAGAAAAGTCAAAAGTGTGAGGTTAGAAAAGAATAAGTGTGGGGGTGAGTGATTTGTATAGAAAAGAAAGTTCCAAAAAAAAAAAAAAAAATTGTGAAAATAAAAAGAAAGTTCAAGGAAAAGAAAAGTAGAAGAAAAAAAAAAAAAGTTGTGTGAAGAAAAGAAAAAAAAAAGAAAGAAAAAGTATTACGTAGTTTAGTTTGTGGGTTGTACATTGGGTTTTAGAGTGAGTGAGTTAGCATTCGAAAACAAAAGTCTTACAACTCTACAAGAGAGAGTTGCTTCACCAATTTCTATGGACTTTGTATTTCCTTATCCTTCATTTCTTATAGCCACTTACCCTTAGCCCCATTACAACCAAATAAAAGACCTCTTGATCTTGAAAGTTGTGGGTTACCTAGCGGAGATGAGATCGAAGAGCAAGCATATGGCGAAGCGTGTTGTGAAATTGCTTTTGAGTGAAATACATGTAGCCCTAAACACTTGAGTGGTAATATTTAGTGAACCTATGTGAGTTTGGTGGGTTATGTCGGGTCTTCTATATGCCTATTTGATTGTGGTGGATTGATTTGACACATGGTCAACACATGCATATACTTGAGCATTTCTCACATGTGCATCTTAATTGCCTTACAAATTAAAAAATCTTATGTTGTGCTTCGTCTACTTCATGGTCATATACATAATTAGTTTCCCGAGGGTTATGGTTGGAAAGGCTAATACTACTATTCCTTTATGTTTGTGAGTTAATAGATTTTTCAATATTTTACATTTAGTTTGCTTGGGGACAAGCAAAGTTCAAGTGTGGGGGTGTGATTACACACATTTATATATATACGTGTAATTATATCTAAAACACTAGAATTAAGTTAATCCTCATGTCAATTATAATGTAATTAATCCAATTTTATTTGTTGTGTTGGAAATAAGCGGAATTACTGAAATCAAGAAAAAATTGTGTGAAATTGTGCAAATCAGAGTTTTCGATAAATGGACAAGATGGACGATGAAGTCAAACAAGGTCAATGTCAAAGGAGAATGCGGAACCGGCTATACAAAATGTTGTGCGCATAATTAGACCTTAGTTTAATTAAGCTTTGCACTTAATTAAGCTTTGGTTTCAATTAAGAAACGTTGCTGCCATCACGTGGAATTCAAACAATAGCTAATGGGCTTATCACTTTTTGACACATGGCAGAGAGTTGAGTTGATTATTATGAAGACCAGCCAGAACTTTATCTTTCTCTCTCTGGGCGAATCGGAGCCACCCATTCTATCTCTCTCTCGCACAGTAGCCATATATATTCAATCACACCCCATTACGCTAACATCGACCACAATTCCGCCGCACACCACCATCAATACCCCAGCTTCATTACTCTCTCTCTCACCCTTCACCAAAACCACCCACTCCCATTTTAATTTCTATTTTTCTTTTCCTCACATTTCCACCATCAAATCCTCATCAATTTTTCAAGGAGCTTCAAGGGATCTTATCTACATCAAGATATGAGATTGGGTATAGTGGGAAGCCATAAATCAAGGCTTGTCATAATTGCTCCATAGCAATTTGTGACTTGTTCTTGTTACTTCTCACTCTTCTTCACCTTTACCTCTTTAATTGATGTATATTGTTGTTGATTTGTGGATGGGTTGTGAGTAGTCTATTTAGGAAGCTAGGGTTTGAGCCCTAGCATGGATTTAATGTAATAAATATGTTTTGATTTAATGGTTTTCAATTTCGTGTTTGGCATATGTTCTAATCTATATTATTTGGCTTAGATGCATGATTAGGAGCTTGATTAACTCTTGAATGTGTAGATGAGCATGTCTAGAACAAATTAGGGGACCTAATCACTTCTCTAATTTATAGCTAGGACACTTGTTTAGAACATGGTTAGTTACAATACCAATTTCGATTGCCGTATTGGCTAGCTTGGGAACTTTGATTCTAGGACTCTTCGCCTTTTGGTGCAACTAGAGGCCCTAACAAGGCTCTAAATTGTCCCAATTGAGTTTCTACGACCCTTGATCCGGAGTAGGAATACCCTTTAAGAATCTAATGACCTATGAGCCTTGAAAAGCCTTGGGTACGGTTCTTGATGCCACTATGAATTGAATGACCATTGTCGGAATATATTTATGCATTAAATTTGGCTATGAGGATACCCTAGTGACCTAATTTTCATATCTTGATTAGTTTCTATTATCTTAATTTTTAATCATAATTTTAATTTTCAATTTTATTCATCGCAATCAAAATCAATTTTCACAAACCACTTTCATTGTCCATACCATTTGGTTGTGAGCTTCCGCATTTATTTGTGGTTCTCTTGACCAATTTTAGGCTTGGTTGTTCCGAGCCGGGCATGTAAATAGCTTGGAGCTATTTTTTTTTAGGTTTATTTGTCAATTGTTGGTGACTTAGTAATCGGCATAACCAAGGATTGAAGTTAGCTTTTTAATCCCCGTGGTACGATAATTTCGGGTTCAAATATTTCCCACTTCTTTGATGACCGTGCCCTTATTGCGCGTAAGTTGCATTCAAGCACACAAATCAAATGGCGCCGTTGCCGGGGATCGAATGGAATTGGAAACCAAGGTAGGCTCGATTGATTAAGTTAATGACGTTAAGTTACTTATTGGTTTAATTTTATTATAAAGGACTCGAGCGTGTGCACTTGGATTTGGACAAATGATCGAAAGTCGGGAACGAACCTGAATGTGAACGAGCACTCCATATCCAGGTAGGGTGAGCTGTCCTTCCTTGTTAGAGGCTTTTCTATATGTGGAATGCTCTAGTATGATAGTATGTTGCCTGCAAGTGCGTTTTTGGTTGTTCATTAGTCGATGACTCGTGATACCTGTGTTTTCATAATTGATAACTGCGGATTGCGAAAAACCGAGGCTAGACTTGCATGTTGAGATACTGTACCCATTGTATGTTTGTACTTGTGACCTGAAAGTGAATGAGACCTAGACGCGTTGATTCCTAGGGATCCCACGGTATTGATAACCGTGAACCTCCGGAGGGGGCTGTGCTCCTATGTTTGTCGAGGAATGGTGAGTACTGACAGTGAACCAGTCATAGGAGACTCAGGGCTAGGAAATGGACACTTTCACTACTTGTAGTCACAATGACTACAGAGTAGTTGGCCGGTTCTCGAAGGATGACGAACCGGGTCAGTCACCGATTTGTTTTAGTTTAGCCGGCAGGTAAGTATCTCGGAGCTCCAAGTTGTATGAGTTGTATGAAGCATGCTGCATATGTTTTATAAAAGAGAACAATGTTTGTGGTTGCCTCTTTTTAAAGTATTTTCGATAAACATGCACAATATTATGTAGTAAATTTTTTCAAGTATATTATTTTTCAAACCTAGCACGGTTGGGTCGGCCCTTACTAGGCATGCGAGGACGAAAGCTCACCCCTACAACAGTGTGCAGGTTTCGAGCATGTGGTCGGGGAGCGTACAGGGGAGGCACATGGCCCGGCTTGGCGTATTTCTCTTCGACTTTACTAAATTAAGGTCTTAGTCCTTTATCGGATTTTGAAGTCCCTTATTTATTTTCTTTCTTATTGATTTGTTTAATTGTTTTCTACTTGCTTATTTACAAAACTTCGAGAGGCCCGTAACCCTGGAGCGCGTCTCTCATACTGGTTGTTACTTAGTGGTTTGTTTTCCAAATTGGGCCCCGATTGTAAGCCCAAATCCTTTAGCTCACTTTAAATTTTGCTTTTGAAAATATGTTGTTCGGTTGCTAGAATGATTTGTCTAAGAAGATGTTTTGTAAACCAACAACCTAAACCCAAAAGGCCTTGCGATTTCGGGTTGATGAGTTATCGGGATATCATTCGTAACATGTCGGTTTCTCATTGGCTCGGGGTCGCGGCGCTGTGGGACCCCTCTCTCGGGTCACCACATTTATTGGGGGCAATAAACTTTTATTGTCCCCCCAAAAAATGTTTTATTAAGAGACAATAAAACTTTTTTTTTTCTTTTTTCTTTCCTTCTAGGCCTTTTGGTCCCATTTTACCCCCCAAAAAAAAAAATGATCTAATCCTTGGCAGCACATCCGTTCGTGGTCGCCGCCGATATCAAAGTTCTGCAACAATCTCTTAATTTGAGCTCCACAAAATCTGTGTTTGAACAAATCGAATCACGTCAAAAGAAAACGATAAAATGAACAAGGAGGTGGTGAGAGTAGCTACTTGTCTGAGGGGACAAGAATGGGTCCAAAGGTGTCCCTTTCCTTGCGAAACCACATCGAATAGTTCCTCCAGCAAGTAGTGGCATAACGAAACGTCGTTAACTGCATCGATCCGGCAGTTACTCGCCGTGAAATGACATACATCGCCATAGGCAGAGGTTGAGCTGAAAGACGAAGTTGTAACTGCACAAGCTTCAAGATAATCAAGATCTCCAGAGAGGATTGTTGAGGTCAGCGTCGTGCCGGTCGAGCGTGGTCGCCAGACCACCATCGACGACGGCCACACCGCCGGCCTGCTGGAGAAACTCTCTCTTTGATGACGAAGACTCCGTTTCGACGCTGATCGGGGGTGAATCGCTCGATCATTTTCCGGGCGTCTTCGCGATTGAGCTTGGGGATGGAGGGGTCGGTGTCCAAAACGACCTGTTCTCCTAGCGGTGGCGCCAAGGCCTTGTCGTGCTGGACAGAGAGAGATGAGAGAGTGGCATAAAACGTAGTTTATTAATTAGATTGAGGGCAGAATAGTCATTTAATCTTTAAATTGGGTTAATGGGTATATATACTTTGTTGCTAGGGTAAGTGATAATTTTAGCTCATTTTGGTGCTTTGGGTCAATGATCCAACAAAAAATCCATATTGTAGAACAAATTTACTGCTTTTGGATTGGTCTTCCAAAACTGCTGAACATATGCTTCCAAAATCTGGACAACTCAAATACTCCTCTTTCAGCTTGTTGAATCCAGCCACTTCAACACTCTTTAGTGTGTAGAATGAGTTGTTGAGACCAAGAGCATCTGCTGCTTTATTATCCACTTTTAGTTATATGTTTCAGCAGAGATATATACTCTTGCTGTCTTGCTGATATTTTTGCCAACCATAGTGCGGCTAATGCTGAGGGTGGTTGCATTCTCCAGAGGCCGCCTACGGCTATGATTTGAGAGGTATTATTGCGTGATGGTGGTGGTCTTAATTGCTAGCCAAGGCCTAGGAGGGTCTGCACAGGACAGTCTGACTAAGTTCTTTAGTTGTGTCGTGATCACTTGATCTCTAGTGTCCGAACGGCTAGATAATGATGTACGTCGTCCAGTCGATCCTTGATTGCATGTTGATGTCGTTTTAACTAATATAAACAGCATGTACGTATCTGTTCAACCTGCATCATTTACATCACCCAATTAATCATAATTTAATTATACCCAAAAAAAAAATATTAAAAAAACAAAGGTTGTTAATTAGTATACAGATTCAAAAACATAAGATCAAATTAGTTGTCTGTGGCTCTATGCCAAGTTTGACCGCTTGGTGAAATAATATAGGGAGGATTAGTGTCCTCATGCATTTTCAAATGTATCTTGCTGCCGACGTTTCTCAAATACATTTGACTAGCTAGGTAAGTTCTCATTCGAAATTAATTTCAAATTCGGAGCAGGCATTTAGAATCTGTTGACCGGCACAAACCTGGCTGCTATCTAGTCTTATTCTATCCTATGAGCTCTACCATAAATATGGAGTAGGCAAAGAACTAGACATTTCATTTTTCCCTTCTGGATATATATACAGTGAATCCAGTTAATTGAACTGAAAACTTGTCCATCATTATCTGACGTTGAACTGCAGATTTTCCTTTCTTCTTCTAGTTAATTTCCTTCTGGTTTATTTGTGTTCGTGATTTTACGCGATTACACGGAAATATAGTCCATAAACAAGGTCCACAGACCGGATATGGCTTCTTCTCTCCCTTGTTTGTATAATATTCCAGTACAGCCATATTTGAAGCGCAGCAGCAATATTCGTCGTATGAATATGATCATGCAAGTAAAGGCTCACAGCTTCGACGAAGGTACTACTCCAATCAGTCTACCTATTTGGATCTGCTTATCCTTCTCTCCAACTGTGAAGTTGGATATACGACTTTAATCTGGCAAAAAAACACATTACCACATAGTTTTAATGCATGTTATGATTTTTTCGGTCATAATGGGTGGATGGATATGCAGGAAGATCATCAAGCAGCAGCAGGGATATGGTAGATTCAAATATGAGTGTTCTAAGAGAGAAAATGGAACTAGTTAAGATGAGGGAGAGACTTGAGAAATTATGCCACAAACATCATCGTCAAGACCAATACGGTTGGAATTACACAGCCGGGTATAAATATAATGACCAACTCAGAAGTGCAAGAGCAAGAGCAAGAGCAAGAGCAAGAGAGGTCTCAAGCTTCTTTTGCCTCATACGTCTAGCCTCTCTCACTTTTGGTTTTACTTGTTTTAGTGCTACTTTTGGCCTTTTCCTTGTATCACTGGTGATTAACTATTTGAATCAATAGTATGCACATATATGCATGTATATTCTAATCTCAATCAACCCAAATCCAAATAAAATTCTGTATTTAAGCTGCGCATATCTAGAGGAAACCTAAGCGATAGCTCAAAATGAATCAGACTTTTTTACTCTTTTCCAAACTAAAAGAAGTCACTGAAAGTAAGTTTCAATTTTACGACATGCAAACACAAATGCATCCACTGTTATTGATCAGTTAACTACAACTTGCAAAGACTCAATTCCGGAGAAATGCCACAGTGGCAACCCGTGATCCTACGGATCCACCAAACATGAATGTTGGATATGTGCGAACATGATTAAGGTATTGAAGCTGAGGAGCCGTATCTTTGCATCCTTCTTGATCTTGGGTCACACCAGTCCTTTGATTGAAATTTTCCACTTCTTGCACTAATTCTTCTTTAGTGCTGTTACATGATGTGATTACCTATCAATGGTGTCCCACAAAAACAGAGTCAGGTGGAGTTGAAAGAAACAAAATGTAAAACTTCACAGAGAAATTAGAAAAATAATAGAAAGAATACCTTAAGCAATGTTAAAATATCACCCAACTTCAGGGTACATTTGAAAATACATTTGGTCATGGCAAAAGTTCTTAAATAATCAAAAACTTATTCTGCTCTTTTTTATTATTATTATTTTTTTTTTTTTTTTTAGCATTTTGCCAGAATAACTTTGGAAGTAAAGAAACATTAGCAAGTAATGCAGGAAGCGCTCAGGTTTCAATTTACATGTCTCTCACAAAACCACAACCTAAGCAAAAGCATTTCCTACTTGAGCACCTCAAAACATCCCTATACGATGGTAAGTGAAATTTTGAATAACAAGGACTAGACAAGTGAAGATGCTTACTAATATTCCACCAGGAGCCATCAATCTCAAAACTGAATCCCAATATATTATCCTGTAAAACAAAGTACAAAATCAACACACTCTAGTTTCCTTTATTCAATCACCATAAGCAATTAAATGGACTAGCATCACAAATCATTTGGTAGAAAGTCAGCAACAGTCAATAAGCAAACAGCTAAGTAAGACTTAAAGTGTAATAATCGTAACAGAAAATCCACTATTACAGTCTCTACAAGTTTTTACCTTTTTATAGCACCATCTGGATGCAATCCAATGGCATCTAAGGTTCCTTTGTCTACAACAAGTTGAAACTGTTGTTCCAACTTCGTCTCTAGAATATCATCAACCTGCAAAATAAGTGTACACAAAAGGATTGGAGCAAGTGTTTAAACAGCTACCATTCATAACTCATTAATTCCAATCAACCTGCTAGAGAAATTTAACTTCTTATGAATGCTCATTCTACGTTGCTTCAACTAAGGGAAAAAGGCTGCAAGTTTACCCAAGTCAATATGCATGTTAGGCAAGTAAGAAAATTCAATGCAAATGTTCATCACCATATTTCATCATGGGATGTAAAAAGGATTCTTGCCTTATTCTCACTTTTTCAAGGGGAGCATGAAAAAGATTCAAATGAATGAAGAATATAATTTAAACCAAGATTGTTGTTCTGGAAATTAGTTAGAAGAGAAAAGAAAAATCACTGCCAAAAATTATTGATAACAAACAATAGAAGAGAATTTCCACTAATAAGAAACTTCATCCATCAGAAATATGGACTTCACAAAGGAATAGAAGACAATAGTTTATAATCTGACAACAGGCGTACCAAAAAATGAATATTGGGTAATCCATCACGGTCAGCAAGGTTTCGAGCAAGGTCAATTGCCCCTTCACTATAATCAATTCCTGTTAAATCAGAAAACCTGAAAACAAAATACCAAGAATATCATTAATTCATTATGGTGTCTGTGACAAGAAATTTGCCACAAAGAAAAGAGAGCCTTTGTTTTTTTTTTTGGGTGGGGGGAGAGAAAACCAGGGTAACTCCAATCAAATACAATATGGCCTCAAAAGTACATGTAATCATAACAATAATGTACCTTAATAACAATAACACAAATTATAAAAATGATGATAACTTATTGATAAATTGACACAAGACTTCACCACTTTTTTAATATTAATTAATCAAAATGTATAATTAACTCTAACTTTAACTTCGCAAATAAAAATATCATTAATTTCTAAGCTTGCATTTAGGCCTAATATAAGCATACGAGTGTTCGACTTGCTTCCCACCTTACACAATCTGCAAGAAAAACTCACTGTACTAATTAAATTCTATATACATTCTCTTTTACTTTTTTTTGGATTTTTTTTCTCTTCAATTATGTTATATCCTTTATTTTCTTTTTATGAAATGCAACTAGTGAGTCTTTACAAGACACCTAATGAAACCCTCCCTGTCCAATCTCCACATTCCAAGTTGAGAAACATTCACCCAATATATCCTTTTCCACAAAGAACTTTCGAATTAATTCAGCGTATAATGCCAGAAAAATTCAAATAAACAAAGAATACCCCTGCTTGGAAAGTTCTTGAAGAAGCAATCCATTGCCAGTCCCAATGTCAAGTACACTCCAACCTGAAAGAAACTTGTAACCTTGTTCAGCTGATTCAGACTTGCTATTATCAACATGATTTGGCATGCGACCTTGAGAAGCATCAATGCATAATGTTTTGGTCCAAGATGCAACAACTTCCATGACATCAGCTCCAAACCTACAATAACAGATAAGGGTAAATAGATCAAGTTTCTAGTTTTTCATCATTTATTTTTATTTGAAAATAAAATATTGAAGTTGACAACTTTGGTCAGTCATGTCCAAAACCGACTTGAAAGTCAATAGTCTTCTAACAAATACTTTCTTTTGGACTTATTAATAGCTTCGCCTTCACATTCAGTCCCTTAATTTACAGTTGCTTAATTTATCACCAGAAATTCTCTCAACATTTTAAGTCTTTGTAAGCAGTTTCTTATGATATTATTCTGCATGGGCTAGGATTTGATGTGTTTGATATTAGGGCTTCTGTAATATTAGTACAAATTAGCTTGTTTCAAGTCTTTGTAAGCAGTTTCTTATGATATTATTCAGAAATTTCACTATTAGTTTCACTATTCTCACTTCCTCATTCCGTACCTTAATCTCTTTCCTACTATAATTTCTAATTGCTTCCCATCAGACCTTGATATATGATGCAAACAGTATAGCACAATAAGATGTTCCTTAGAATCTATAAATTGTCTAATCCCGACTTATGAGACTTATAATCATATTCATATGGCCCTCTATAATGTAAAGTTACACAAACTGTTATCTGAATAACTCTGTTCTGCGTCCCAAAACTTCATGACCAGTTAATTTACAGAGTTAGGTACTAAAAGCAATGCTTACCAAACTTCACCAGCATGCCCATGTTCACGAAAATTAACCAGCTCATCTGCATAGGCAGCATCCCAATAACTCTGAAGGCCTAGCATTGATGTCATCCCATCAGAATCCGGTTCCTCCTTGTCAGAGCTGTACATGCACAATACACATCATTCAGCACAAGATATACCACGACAGTTAACAGAACAAACAGGTAAGTTCACGTGTATACACACGCACACCCCTATATACACAAAAGAAATAGTAAGCCGATCTACTAGTAGTTGGGGTTTTCCTCCAAGGGAAAGTAAAGGAGAAAAAAAAAAGGATACAAATGTATACTGGATAGGAACCAAGCACCAACTCTGCTTGCATATTTAAAATAGACTAGGGGGATGAATTGCGAGTCAGATGGAACAGACATGTCCAAGAAAGCAACCAGATTTTGTTTACGATGTAAATAGTCAGAATTCTCACACAGATACATTTGCAATCTTGCAAGCACAAGTATAGCAGATGTGGGTTTTCCTTGGCCTGTGTCTGTTAGTTTGGATGACTATTTCTTGGTATAATGATAATTTTCACTAAGAGCATATACAATAATAATAAATGCACCAGATAGGTTACATTCTCCAGTCCATCTAGAATCAGATTTTAGGACTGTTATTCTTTCTCATGGCTAGGCCAACCTTTCCTTGTCCTTGTCCTTGTTTGGCAAAACGGATAAAATATCTATATAGTGGTATTCTGATTACAACAAACAATGCAAGACATGTATGTAATAAAGAGAGGGAGTGGAAGACGCAACCTGTAATCGGAGGGGGCGCGGAGGTTAGCGGCGGAGAGATCCTCAGCAGCATCAGCGTGGCGTTGGTCGTCGTCGAGAGTGCTCCCATAGTCGCTCTTGATGGACCACGAGTCCGCGGCGACGGAGCGATCGTCGTCTGAGATAAGATCGGCCGGAGCAGCTCCTCGGCTCTGCTGCGATATCTCTGAGTCATCAGGGCCCAATCGGATTCCGGCCATTCTCGTCTCGTCGTCTGAGACTCTCCGCTGAGGGGTAAGACGTGATCAGACTTGGAGTCCTCGGGTGGTGGACTTGGCTGCCTTCTCTTCTCTTCTCTTCTCTTGTTATTGATTTCGGATTTGGATCTTTTACATGATTCAGCCCTTTTTGTTTTTGTTTTTTTTTTTTTTTTTTTGCTCTTTCTTTTTGCCGAGTGTGGCAATCCAAAACAAAACGTCCCTCTTTTTTTAGCTTACTCGTTTCCGTCATTATTTGACTCTTTAGGTTGAACAAAACCCAACTGGTAATTTTGTGGGCCAATTTGAATACTTTATTAATTTAACGATCACAAACTATTTTTTTCTTTCATAAAATTATTAAATTAATAATTATCTTAAATGTTCAAAATTTAAAATTAATATCT
Source organism: Rosa rugosa (assembly GCF_958449725.1). Lineage (NCBI taxonomy): Eukaryota > Viridiplantae > Streptophyta > Magnoliopsida > Rosales > Rosaceae > Rosa > Rosa rugosa. The sequence goes on from NC_084826.1 coordinate 34,399,643, forward strand.
TTACGAAAATGCCAATAGAGTAAAAAGTCACAAATAATTCTCTTTCTTATCCCGCGACGGTTTCCGGCTAGATCTCTGACGACTTCCCGTGAGGTTTCCGACAATTTTGGATGAACTTCGGCGAGGTAAAAAAAAAAATACAGTCACAAACACCAAAAACTACTGTCACCAACACCAAAAAGCTACTCTCACCAATACTAGAAAGTTACTCTCACCATCAACAAAAGTTACTCCCACCAACATCGAAACCTACTCTCACCAATAACAAAAGGTACTATGACTAACACCAAAAACTACTACCAAGCAAAGCAAAAACTACTGCCAAAGATTGAGAAAGTTATTCCCAAAGAGTCAGAGACTAACAAAGCTATGGAAATGTAAATGATGCATTCAAAATAAAAATGGTACTATCATCGGGAAAAGCAAACATATTCAATTATTGAAAATGTATTCAAGGTTGAAGCTGCTTCGATAGTTGTAAAAAGCCACTACCATAGTTATGCAAATCTATTACAATCGTTGTAGAAAGCTACTGTCAATGTTGTAATACTACTGTCATTTTTCAGTTGGCCTCTGTTATTGTTTCTTGTTGTGACGCTCTACCACAATACACTAACCATAGGCCTTATTTTGCCATCTTCAGCACCAAAATTCATTTCAACATTTTTGGTTGGCCAGATGATCTCTTGGTCAATGGAGGCTTCACTACCCAAATTCATATGATTTTCGAATCTACTACTGCAAATGTAAAGTGGAAGAATTCTGGCAACAACCAAAATACAACAAATATTAGTATTTGAAATGCAAACTAAAAATAGCAGCGTGCTGCTGACATCAAAAGTGGGTCTCTTTATCAACCAGGTTATCAAAAATAAGCAATTTAAAAAGCTACTGACATATGTACAGAAAGATACTATGACACATGTACAAAGCTATTGAACCAGTAATAAAAAGTCATTAACATAGATACTGATTGCACAAGACCAACTAATTATCCATGTTGATAGTGTAACACAAATCCCAAACAAGAAATGCTAGAGATACGAAATCACAACAAAAAGAAAATTGAACTTCATTCAGAATCATGTTTCTCTAATTTGATAAGCTATTGACAAAAGACTAAAAGATAAGTAAGCAAAGTCAGCAGCCCAAGAATTAAAGTTTGTGGTGAACTATTAGAATCACACTATATGCTGAGAGCAAACTATATATAAAAAATCACTAGTCATCACGGATAAGTTTTGTGGTACATATACTCTTCCCTTCTTTTGGTGTGGGTCATCTAGATATATCAACCAATCTAAAGCATTGCTTTGAAAGTATTTATTACTGTCTAGGAGCTCAATGCATACTTCTTGGTTTAACTAGCCTCTAAGAGATTAAAGAAAATTCCATTACAAGCCATCTAGCCGTCCTTCAACAGAACTAAGAGCATAACCTACAAAAATTAATCAAAAAATTAGCCCTGAAAGAACCAACAACATATATGAACCATGCACGGCACTCACAAATCCAAGGATTGCAAACCCTATGGTATAAAAGCTTAACTTAATATTGGATTGATTGAAAATTCCATTCTATTCTACCCAAAATAAGAAGCGAAAGTTTATCAATAGTATTGGTTCTTTTGGTTGTCGATAAGAGTTTGCTAAACAACACGTGCCACATTCAATTAGAAAAAAAAGCCAAGACGATTAAAAGCTGGTTCCACCAGTTTCTTTCAAACAGTTTTCAGTCCATCTTCATCAACATAAAGAGCAAATAATGCAAATGATGACTGGTCTAGTAGGATGAATGAGGATATATGCATTCTTTAATGTCAACCCAAAGTCCAATCAATCAAAATTTTAGGAGTAGGCTGCAATGAACCAACACAATTGTAGACCAAATGGGCCCCCACTGACGTGGCTAGTTAACTGATGGAATTCCTGCAAGTATACAGGGTGGATGTAGTATAATAATGGAAGAAAAGGGGTTGTCGTTCCCACGAGGATATTAGTTCACTTCACAATATGGAAACCTAAGTTAATTAAACGAAAAAAAACACACAGAACAATAAGCACAAATCGACTAAGACACACAATGACTCAAATTAAGACTTATGATTTTCACGGTTTTGAAAGAGTTTTTGATAATGAGAAAATTTCTTAAAAACAGAAACTTAAAAAGTGAATCTAATTAAATTGAAATTGAAAAGAGTCTATAATGATTAAAATTAAGAATATGATGATGATGAGCCTAGGGTGTCGGAATCAACCACAAGCAATCTTATCTACGTTTTGAATCAACCAATGAATTCTTTCTTTTCTTTTAGATAACAATTCCCGTATCTAAGTTCAGGTACGACACTTAGACCATAGTTTTCCTTAAGTGTATGATTTTCTCCAGGTACGACAGAGGTCGTATATCCTAACATGCAATCTATTAAGGTACGGCATAAATTTAACATATAAGACTCATTACGTTCCAGAAAACAAGGGAATCATGCAAACCATTACTTCAGGTACGACAATAATGTAATTCACAATTCTTTATCTCATGAAGCTAATTTGAATTATATTGCAGGTACGCCTCAAATTCATCTTCTGATAACTAGATGCAAAGTCCTAAACGTCGCGAATCAATAGAACTTTAACATAAGCAACAATTCAAGCAGAGATTAAGAATTTATCAAAAAGAAACTACTAATCCATCAATTGAATGTCAAAACATGTAAACAATCATGCTAGGGCCTCATCCTAGCCCTAGAAAAGAGGTTTAGAAAAATAAAACTAAATAAAACATAGGAAAAACATGAAAAGAATGGAAAGGGAAAAGAAGGGGAAGATGGGTGAGTCGTCTCCGCTCCTTAGGCGTCTTCAATGTGCTCCCGAGACTCCTTTTTCATGTAAAATTCGTGCTACCTTATAAAGGGAAGATTTCTGCTCATCTTTGGCTTCATGTTTCCTTGTAAAACTTGGGTTTAGATTCCTTTCTTCATTTGGAATGGGAAAACCTTGAAACATCTCTTGTAGAAGTAGGAATAAGTTCATCATTTAATCCTCATCTGAATTAACTTCCTTGAAACATTAGGATTGACCATCTTGTGCCATGGAACTTGAGTTCTCCACGAATTAATCCCGAGCAGATTTCATGTCTGACCTATCTTCACTCAAACAATCATAACTTTCTCTTGAAGTATCGAAATCGAGATCCGTAAAATTCTACAGAAAGTAGACATCCGTAGCTTTCCAATGATATAAGGCTCATTATCTGATTCGATCTGGATAACTCCCAGTAATTAGGGGAAGTTGGAAGTTCTGCACAGGCAGATTCTGGGACCTGGGCGTCTTTCAATCCTAGTTAGCTCATTTTAGCTTCTTTTCTTCTTTCTATGGAACAAACCTACAAAAATAATAAAATATGTAAATGAATCATAAATAAGGAGAATTAAACATAAAAACTAAGATTACGAGACATAGAAATATAGGATAATATGAGCACATCATTAACATCCTCAGGAATTGCTTACTTTTTGTTGACCGTGAATTGAACGTTAACTGTAATTGTTTTCCCATCATGGTGAAACAAGTGGGGTTTAATGGTATTTTCGCTATGAAAATATATCCATACCTAGCTTCATTGAAGTCATCTGCCTCACAAAGATCTGCCCTTCTCGATATCTCTTCCCCTTAGAGCTGATTAAAAGCAGAGAGAGCAAAGCAATCCCAACATCAGTCAACCATCAATGAGGCTAGTTACCACCGACTCTGGATGTCTCATCGTTGTTATCTAGATGGATCTTGATTTTTGTTATTCAGTTTGATTTTGGTTGGAGAAGAGAAAATATATGGTTTGACAGCTGTATCGGTAATGTAATGACTGCAATTTGTAGGCAGTAATGAACACTTGGATCCCGAAAGCCTCACCTCACTACCAGAGAGCAATTTCGTCGGTACAGGTTCATCCCCATATTCTGTAAATTCCTTTACTTTTTGGATGTTTGTATAGGTTCATTAATCAAATATGTAGTTTCATTTGTTAGTATTGATTTCAAATGTTGTATTCTTGGGATTGCCAACACGAATACGATTTCGGAGCAAGTAAACTGAAATCTGTGTAGCAATAGAAGCAAGTCGATCTAACCTTTTGTGTTTCTGCACATGTAATCCAAGATTTGATCGAGTTAATACATTGATGTGAACCCCCGAATTCGAGAAGTCCGCTTCGTCTAGGCGACTGTATCTCCTAGCCTTACTAATATTGCCCCTTGTTGTAGAAAATACTAAACAAGTTCACAAGTTCAAAGCACTCCTGCAAAGAATCGTTCCGGCAATCAGATTGGACGTCAACGATCTGGTAGTCTCTATCTTTCCATTTGGGTATTCTATTTGTATTGAATATACTCCCCTTGTGCTATTGTCACAGTAATGAAATTTGTGATTTTCTGACATCCAGTTCTTACCATTTCTTTGTTGTGCCAATTGTTGGTTTGGGTGGTTTTCTGTGGTGGGCACTCAGCAAGACGAGCTAATTGTTTGGTTATTTAAGTTCATTATAGTTTTCGTAACCGGTATTTGTTGCTACTTGGAGAACACAATATTGTTGCTCCAGTGATTTAATTTCCATGTGATCACTACCCTCTACAAGGTTGGTACCAACCTACACCCGCAATAAAGCAAATAGGCATTTGAAAGCATCTTCAAGTTAAACAAACCTTTTAGATTCATTCTGCAAGGTTTAGAAAATTTTATATTGTGTATCCACGCTTCTGATATTCATTTTATGCATATACAACAGCTGAGTGTTATACGGTTAATTACGGCTGGAAATTGATATTCCACTCATACATGGGTACAGTAAAACCGTGGCGGTAAAGTAATCCAAATCTGTATTCTTTGGAGTAATTACAGTTTCAGGTATAGTTAACGTGCTGCTAAATTATGGTGTGTGGACATTTAACAAAATGATGACAATGGGTATCGTGGATATGAAAATGAATGATAGAAGGTTTGTTTTGAGAGGTGAATAGCAATATTAAATCATGAGGTCGAATTTATGGTTACTTTCATAAAATGATGCATCAAGTATTATAGACTTGTACTCTTGAGTTTATGAAGATGTAGGGAGCTATCTAGATTGCATTTTGTTATTGTGTACTAGCAAGATGAGTGAAACCATCGTTTTTATTGACATGATCAATTTGGTTTATTATAGTCTATGTACAAAGCATTTCCGTAATTTTTCAGGGGATCGTTTGGAAGACAAACTAGACCTACTGTAAGAGAAAACATTGCAAAGATTTACATAATCACCTTCATCTGTTAACCTTGCTGCGAAGTGGAAGCGTCATTATGTTATAAGCAATTATATTAAGAATGTCATTAGATTATTAGAATGAAAAATTAAATATGTTAAGCAATTATTCTTTATTCAGGAACCACATGCAATGTTGTTTGCAATAAGTATAGGAAGCCTTTAGGTAGTCGGTAATCATCCTCAGATAAGAGGGAATAAAATTGTATCACTGTAGCTGGCATCTTCACAGTCCATATTTTATTTAACTGAGCAGACGCTATTGTTATCCCTCAACATGGATCCAAGTTGGTGAATTGACCGTATATTAGTAGTTGAAATATGTTGCATGTTTTGAACTGATATGAAAATGAAATGTTATCCGAAATGGTGAAATATAAATATGTTGATTAATTATGGCGAGACTGGGAATCTAGTGTTGATGTACATGTATGAGTGTAATATTTGACTAGACAATTGAACTATTTAATGAAGTATTCAATTTTTCCAAATATATATATACACACACCAGTAGTGGCTATGTTGGTACCATAGGACCTTTATGTCACCCTACTTTACCTATATGTCCTCATTTAAATTTGTCGTCTGCATTTTGTATTTAATAAAAGTTGTGCTATACCTTTGGGACTGTGATGTCATTCATAGTTGGCTATATCTTCACCGGTTGTATGTTTAGTAAAACCATCAGTTGTATGTCTATGATTGTGTGTAAAACTTACCTGATATGTCTATTCCCTAGTAATTGATAATATAAACATCGGATGTGACATATAAAAAAAAGTTATGTATTTGGTATGTTGAACCAACTATAAAAGTGAGGCAATGCTTTATTTCATTGCAAGTAATTTACAAGTCGTTAAATATATAGTTAGTGTACATAAATTTTCTTTTTGACTAAGATATGAATGTGAATATGGAGATGTATGTTGTAGTTTTTAATAAAACCTGCGTGTGGATAAAGGTATGATGTAAATGACAAATCATAATTTTGTTGCAGTGAGTATTTGATGTAGTCTGTAGTATACAAATGCAACAGGGAAAAAACGTATTTTTCTAGGTTTCATGCAATGTTTAATTCTTGAATATTTCCCTGACTTCATATTTCTTGTGGATGTGTGGGAGTAATAGATTGATATTTTTTCTCATTACTTCATCATTATTTATGCAGGCAGTCTGTGAAGTATGCCTTAACTTCCCTCATCCCCCCTCCCCCCTCCCCCCCCCCCTTCCAACAACCCACAAAAGACCCTAAATGTCCATAAAAGTGAAGATCAAGTTTGACCTACAAAGAATATAGACACCACCGATGAAGTAGAGCTTCATTTCACTAACTACAAGTATCATAAGCAAGTTTTTTCAGATGAAGAGAAAGATGAATCGCTTGGCTTCGAAAGCTTCACTAATCGTTTTGGAGAGGTTCCCGTTAGAGAAACCATGCCCCCTAACACGGCAACTGCGTTGGAAGCAGAAATGGAGATGAATGGATCTAATCAGTTCAAGAGAGTTGTTCTGGATTTAATGGCATAATTTGGAAATGTGGAATGAATGGGAGAAATTTCAAAGACATCACATATGAGGATGTTAAACATCTATGGTTTCGAACTGTAGATGAAGCAGAGAAGTTCTACAAGTATTACTCCCATGTGGCCGACTTCAGCACAAAGAAAGCTAAAAAGGACCTACACAAAATCAAAAAAATTATATATCGAAGGCAGTGGGTATGTTCTAAAGCTGGACGACATGTCTTGGTACAAAAGACCATAGAGTTTGGAAGTGCTGGAATCAATGAAGCCTCCAATGGTGATAAGAATAACGTGTCGAGGAACAGATTGTTTTGGGAAAGAATGATATCTAAAAGTGGCTGCCCCGCCCAGTAGATGATTATGTGGTCTATCTAGCAAAATTTGTTCTATGTTTCAAAGTTTGTGACGCAGCACAATCACGATCTTGTTATCGCCCCTGAAGTTCATTTCCTTCGCTCCCACTGTAATGTTGAGGGACACGACAATGCACAAGTTTTCATTAATCGAGCTTATGAATTTCTTGCCTACCAGTCGGGTGGATATCACAACATGCGATTCACTCTGAAGGATCTTTACAATAAGCTTCATCCAAAGAATTTGAAATTTGGTGTGGAGGGTGATGCAAGAACGGCTGTAAGAAGGATGAAAGCAAAGGGATCGGTTGAGAAAGAATTCTGGTTCGAGTACACAGTTGATAAAGATGGAAAGCTTGCAAACATGTTCTGGCGGGACCATCAATCACTTTTGGACTACACTGCTTACGGGGATGTGTTGATTGTAAATAGTTGATAGGAGCACAAAGTGTGACGTTTTTAATATGTATTTTCCCTCATTTGGCTAAGTTATTCTCTTAAAATTACTAACTATAACATAGTTTATGTTTTTAGGTACTTCAAGGACGTAAATGGAGAAAAGAGCCGAAAAAGAGAAAAAATGAGTGTAAATGAAGGATAAGTCATTTTAGAAACTTTCCTCTTTCATTTTAGGAAATATTTCTTATTTTATTTTAGTGAACTTTCTTCATTTGAACTTTCCTATTTCTGATTTTCCTGTTTTAAAGAGAGAATTTAGGAGTCCATCCCATTAAGGACTCTTGAGTGATGAAATCTAGGAAACTTGAAGGATAAGAAGACTTACATAAATAAGGAGGAATTCAAGGAGTTTTCATTCACATAAATTCTTCTTATTTCATGGAGATAAAGGGGAGTGTTTATATTCAATATTTATCCTAATTATCTTATTTCCTATTGATTATAACTCTAATTAAATTCTTATTTTTCTTGATTAAAGGAGTTCATTGTGTGCACACCCTTGGAAGAAGAAATTAGTGCAATTCAAAGGAGAGGAATAAGGGATGTATCGGGTCACTATTCAAGGGAAAGAGAATGAGCATTGCATGATTAACTCTAAAGATTTCCAAGGAATATACCGTGAGTCATTAAGGAGAAAAGAGATCAAAGAATTCAAGACTCTGTCATGAGAAAATCAAGGAATTTTGGAGGAGAAACCACCTCTAGATGAATGGCCAAGATCGCATCACAAGAGAGGAGGATTCCACTATAAATAGCAGCAATTCTTGAAGCCAAAACCATCACTTCTTCACGCAAAATTCAGTTCATTAGCCTAGCTCTCTTCTCTCCAAAACCCTCTCCAAAATTCAGAAAAAGCCTCTTGCAGTGAAGAGCTTCAGGACTTCTCCAAGGCTGTTCGGGTTCTTAAAGGCCTAGCCCTGTGTTCTCTTGACGTTCTCCAAGCTTCCTTGAAGATCAAAAAGTGTAATCCATGACCCTTATTTATGTTTTCATACTCTTTAGTATTGAATTTCAGATTTTGATTATGAACTTTGTTATTGGAGTTGGATTTTTGTTAAGAACGAGTTTATGTTAGTAATTTTCAGATTTATTTCTTTATGTTCTTGAGTTGTTTATGATATCTCTACAATCTGATTTCGTGCCATCCTTTTATAACTTTAAGCATATGATTTTGGTTGAATAATGATGTTAATCTGTAGGTTAATAAAGCCAAATTTGTGTTCTAATTCACCTAATCGTTTTAGGGCAAAAATTAAAGTGATAAAGGCTATGTACAATGGTCGAGATTATATGCTACATGTTTCGTGCGTTTGTAACTTCTTATGGATGCATACATGTTTGAATTCAAAATTCTAATTGCAATTAATGATTCATATTTAACGTTGACGGATGCTTTTCAGTATTAACATAATGTTTTATATGAAATATTTTAAGTTATGGACTTTTCCTAACTTAGGAGATTAAAAAGAAGAATTAAAGTGGTACTCGATCTCTTCAGACTTGTACTTCGAATTCATTTTTTATATTTAGTGTTGGCACGATTTTAGGTTGTATAGATTGAAACAACTCGTTGCATGTTGATATGGTTTGAAAATTCTTATTTGAGTGTGAAGAAGTCGATCATTGTAGATAGTTTTATTTGTTTCATTTTTATTTTAAGTAGATTAGGAACCGAATTTCAAAACCCCCCATTTTATTCTTTTATTTGTTAATTGACCTTTTTGTGCAGGTGTACCCTACAATCCCCGGACTGAACAATCCTTGCTTATCCTATATTGACAACTATATTTTACAGGCTTAAATTGTGAGGCTATTTCAGCCGTATCAACAATACATACAAGATGAACAGGTATAGTAAGCCTATGGTGTTGTTGGTTGGGTATAACAATCACCAAGCCATCGTTGTGTTTGGGATTGCACTTGTCTGTGATGAGAAAGAGAAAACTTATGATTGGGTCTTTAATCAGTTTATCGATTCAATACAACAAAAAAGGCATTTATCAGTCCTTAGTGACGGGAACGAAGCTATGAAGAATGCTTTTGAGTCCAATCGTCCCATAGTGTTGCATGTTCTTGATAACGTACACCCCACAGTCATATGAATTCTTTTGTTTGGGTACACGATGCGGTTCAACTGCCACAAAATATGATACTGTTTTCCCTCCCCCATTTTACTTTAAGTTCTCAATTGTCATGACACGGTCAATATGTTGTAGCTGCAAATAATCAAAAAACAAAGCATCAATTACCGAGCTTTCATTTTAATCATCATATAAACTAATGGTCACATATTTCATAATCATTTATTTATGCTTCATCATACTCCATAACCACCCACCACTTGGGACATAACTGATAGTCACCCGACCATTAGTTGCTTTCTAGCTCCACTATCCCACAATTCTGCTACCCTTTTGACCATGTCCACCACAATAAGAAACCAATGGCCATTATTATGTTCCATTTCATACACCAGTAAAAAAATCTGTACGACCATCCCAAGTAGACATTGCTAGCGGCAAACCCATCGTCACCCTACTTCTTTGTTGTCCCTGTACTCTCATTTAGCATCTTAAATTTGCTTATTCCTCAGAACCCAACACCCAACTTGAACAACATAAGCAACGTAGCTCGTCTCTCCGCCATAAACCGATTAAACATTGCTTCTCTTTCCCTTAGGTACATAAATACTGAACCCTGGCGCAGCTGCTGCTTGAAATCCACTAGCCTTCTTGCAACAATGCAGTGCCAGTATCCAGTTTGATAACTTGCCTTCTTACGGATACTGGCACAGTATCCGGCTCTCTCGCACAACAATCTTAAGATTAGGGAAAGTATTTACTCTTCTGGTTCTTTCTCGCGTTCCTTCTTGAGGTTTCAGATTTCCTCCGAGTGAGACTATATATATGTCTAGTTATATCGAGTACATAGTTGATAAAGACGGAAGACTTGCAAATATGTTCTGGCGGGACCATCAATCACTTTTGGACTACACTGCTTACGGGGATGTGTTGATTGTAAACAGCACATACTAGACGAACATGAAAGATGTTACTGTAAAAGGTCTTCAGTTATCACTTGTCGTAAAAGACTAGTCAAAAAACTCATTTACGGCATACATATTTGTGCATGCCGTTAATAGATAACTAAATTTACGATACACATAAGATGCACGTCGTGAATGAGCCGAATAAACACATTCCAACGGCACACATGAGATGTGCGCCGTAAATGACAGTCCCTCAGCTAAACCTTCTGAAACTCTAAAAAACAACTTCAACTTGAACTAACTACTCCTAATACATGAATTTCATCACAGTCAAAAAAGAAATGTGGGTGACAACCACGTAATGGGCAAATTCCACCATACTCATACCATAATTTAAATTGAAATATAAATTCCTTAATTCAATATTCCAATTTCAACACACCAAACAAAGATTAAGAAGGGGAAACCTAAACCATACATCTAGAGTGAAGAAATTTAAAGAAAGAAGCAAATCTCATTAGGATTCTCATTGTGAGTGATAATGTTAACATACAACAATTTTCGTCCCAACATATAGGTACAAAGAGAGAAAACATAAATCGAGGAACCAAACAATCATATCAAGTCATCAAACTCATCAAACAAGCTTGAAAATATATGAGTACTATACTCAAGGAAAGCATCATACCCCTACTTAGAACCTGTGGCCTCCGCCTTGACCCCCACCTCCGCCTTGACACCCTCATCCTGCGCCTTGGCCACCTCACCCTGCGCCTTGACCTCCTCATCGTGCGCCTTGACCTTACCTTTCTTAGCAACATTTCCCAGAATCACCACCTGGTGAAAAATCTGTCTGTGCTCTCATTTAGCATCTTAAATTTGCTTATTCCCCAGAACCCAACCCCCAACTTGAACAACTGATCGAGCTAATATTGCCTATGATTTTAGTGTCATTTATCATACATTTTACTTCGTTATTCCTTTAACAATGTCATTTCTAACTTATTTTGTTGTATCTAGGTACAAATGAGCTTCAAACGCGGGAAATGAGCTAAGAAGAACTAGAAATGAAGGAAATGAAGGCAAGGAGGAAATGAGGCGCAGAAATGGGAAAGAAATGGAGAAATGAAACTTTCCTAATCCTACCTGGAAAAGGAATCTAAGTTGAAGTAGGAGTCCTGATGCTGCGAGGAGACGATGTGGCTTCAAGATAGCTCAAGAATGTTCTAGAATGCACAAGGAAGTTCGGCAAATAAGGATTGGGCTTTGAAATTGTCCAGTTGAGAAGTCTGGCCCAAAGATTGAAGCATGTGACTTGTACATGAGTTTCTAGACCCTTCCTGATGTCTTGGAGGAATCCTAAATCAATTATTATTGATTTTTGCTGAAAATATAAAGGAAGATTCAAGAAGAATTCGGCAAGAGCAAATATGGAGAGTTTGGGTAAAAATCTACTTCGTGTGCAATCAGGAAAAGAAAATAAAAATCATTTTAGGTTTCCTAGTTGTATTCTAAATGCATGGTGGCCAAATCATGGCTAGATAAATTGAGAAATGGAAGGTAATTTGTTCTCCAATTCAAATGGAATTTTCTCATTGGTCGGATGATGCAAACATGGAGAATTCGTAGGAAACCCTAACCTAGGCCGTGCACTATATAAAGAGGGATGTATTGCCGTGTAAATCATCAAGAAACCCTGAATCAAAATCACAATTCCTCCCCTTTATTCTCTCAAAGTTTCGGTCTCTTCAAATTGTTCAAGACTTTGAAGCCGTGAAGCAAGTTCATCCTCCATCAACCATGCTTGCCGTGACTCTCCTTGCCGTCCACCACCTTTGAAGACCTTCTTGCGTTCTTGAAGCTTCTTTAAAAGTGTAACCATGAACCCTAGCTTGTTATTTTCGGTTTCTTTGTTTTGTAACTTAAAAATCAGATTCTATAGCGTTCTATGTTGCGATTTCTTGTGAGATTAAAGTGTATGTTTTGATGTTTAGTTTCCAATAACCTTGAAGCATGAATTAGTTTTAGGATTTTCAAATTTATAGTTTGAGATTTCTTGATATGTTCTTGAATGTTTGTTGATTTTGTTCTTCAATCACATCTTTCATGTTTTCGATTTCTTTGATGGCCAACTTAGGTTTCGAATTGCATGAATGAATCCACAATAAGATGCTAGCATTCTAGGTCTTGTTAATTAAAGTGGAAAACCTATAATTACTTAGGTAAATCAACAAAGAGAATTGCATGCTTGATTAGCGTTCTAACTAGTTTGGTTTTCTTAAATCAATCAAACTTTCTAAGTGTCTAATGCGTTGAACATGTTTGTTAATGGATTGATCACTCACTAGCATTGCATGTTTGATAGGGTTAACTATGGTGCTTTCATCTAGTTAATTTAACTAAGGAAACTAAAAAGAACTTATGATGGTTTGTTCTTGATTGATTTTGTTCAAGTAGGTGTTTTGATTCATGAACTATGATTTGTGATCTTGAATTTGTGTTAAAGGTTGTTAACTTTATCATACATCTTATCCGTCCATTATATCCTTGATTCTTGGTTGATTAGTCAATGTAATTAGTTAATTAGTTTACTAAATAAAACAATTGCGAAATCTCCTTAATTCTTTGTAATTTTCGTAAATATTGTATATTTCTAATTAATATTCTTTTCTTTGACGTTTAAATGACAGGAGCACCCTCAATCCCCAGATAGAACGATCCCTACTTGCTATATACTAACAATTGTCAACAAGGTTAATTTTGAGAACTCATTTCGAGTTTATCAATTTTTGGCACCGTTGCCAGGGATTGAAAAGTCTTTTTGCATATTTAACGTCATTTTTGTATATATACTTGTAAAATAAAAAATTGATTTTGTGTTTTTTGTTTATGATAATGTTTGGTAGGGATAAGAGTTTTATTATAAGTTTGAAATTAATTTTGGAAATAGGTGAAGTCTCTTTTGTTAATATTGGCCTAAACCCTTTAAGGGCACCTAGTTCAGGTCCCTTAAGGTTGAGGGCGGGCTTTATTAACACTTGTTGAAATGTCTTCACACTTATGACTTTTCTTATCCAAGTAAGTATAGCCTATGTGAGATGGTGTCTAGAAAGGGGACAACGTCCATGACAGGTTTTGAATTCAGAAGTGCATACAGTTGGGCCTAAACCACAATGTGGGAGTAGCTCAAGCCAAAATGAACTCTGCCTCTTGTATTCGTCCTCCCCCACCTGGCCATTTCAGTAAGGTTGCCCAAAAGATTTGAAAGGAAGTTTGTGTCTAGGCGACGATACTTGGGCCGCACGTTCCAATCTTGATTTTGGATTTATAATCGAATTTTTATTCTTGTTAAACATTTGAGGGGATGAAAAATACACATGTAAAATTGTAACGTTTTATACCTCTCAAAATACTTGTGAATTCGTGTGATCTATTAATTCTTATACTTGTATTTTTCTATTAATTTTACTTTACTAACTTATTCTTTGAATTCCAGGAAAATCAGATGACTGAAGGAACCCAGTCTATCAAGGACCTTGCGTCCTCAAATGTGCCTGGTGGGCTCCCCAATGCAATTGTACGTGTACCTTGCTGCTGCAAATGGGAAGTCTGCCAACTTTGAAATGAAATCTGGATTGCTTCAAAGACTTCCCATTTTCCATGGCTTTAACATTGAAGACCCTAATAAGCACTTGAAGGAGTTTCTATTTGTTTGCTCAAGTATGTCGCATCAAAAGGTGGATGAAGACATCTTCAAGTTAAAGGCATTTCCATTTTCTCTGGAGGACCGTGCTAAGGATTGGTTGTATGAGCTGCCTGAAAGACATATTACATCTTGGAATGGATTAATGAAAGCATTTTTGGAGAAGTATTTTCCCACTTCACGTGTGATCATGCTTAGAAAGAAAATCACAGGAATTACTCAACATGTGCATGAGACTTATCCAGCTTACTATGAGAGGTTCAAGACCTTGTTATCACAATGCCCACAACATTTGGATAGACAAATGTTGGATGCTGCAAGTGGTGGGGCTTTTGTAGACAAGACGCCATCAGAGGGAATGAAGTTAATTGCCAATCGTGCTTTAAATGCTCAACAATATGAAGGCATTGGTAATTCAACGCAGAGGGTAAGTGAGGTAAGTAACTATGATATTTTGGATGAAAAGCTTAACAAACTTACTTCAATTGTGAGCCAGGTACTTAGCATTCATGGACAACCAATCTCCCAAAATGGTAATTGGGAAGATTGCAATGCTATTGGAGGCTATGTTCAACAAGGCTTCTTTCCAAGGCTTCTTTCAGAAGCCTCATGTTTCTCAGAATTTTGTTTCTTCTAATTTTGACTCAATTTCTAACCCTAACTATGATAAGATGTTTGAAGCTTTAGCAAGTTCTACTCAAGCACTTGTGGAGAGTCAACAGAGTCATGGTAAGGATATCTTGGAATTGAAGGAACAAATGGGTCGAGTTTTGGACTTTATAGGTATGATTTCGGACCCAAAGCCCCAATCTGCTAAGGCGGTCACAACAAGAAGTGGACGTACACTCGTGGATCCACCAAAGAAAGGTAAGAAGGCCTAGGTCATGATAGAGGAAGAAGAAGAAGACGTTGATTCCTCTAAGAGGGCTTGAGAAGGACCCTGCTACATCTAAAGTTGAGACACAAGCATCTCCAACGTCTGAACCACCAAAAGGTAATGTTCCTAACTTTCAAAGTTCAGTTATTGCTAATCCATCTCCCCCTATTCCATTTCCAAACAGATTTGCAAAATCAAAGAAGGAGGAGGAGGAAAAAGCAATTTTCGAGATTTTCAAGAAGGTACAAGTCAACATACCTTTGATTGAGTGCCTTACTCAAATCCCTAAGTATGCCAAGTACTTGAAGGAGCTCTGCACCACTAGGAGACGTACACGTGAAAAAGAGGTAGTGAAAATGTCTGAAAGCGTCTCAGCTGTGATTCAGAGAAAACTTCCACCAAAGCTTAAAGATCTAGGAAGTTTTTCTATCCCTTGCACTATTGGTAACACTAATTTCGAGAATGTGATGCTAGATCTAGGAGCTTCAATAAATGTTATGCCTTATAGTATTTATGAATCTCTAGACCTAGGTGAGCTTAAAACTGATAATGTGATTATTCAATTAGTTGACAGATCTAATGCTTATCCGAAAGGGTATGTTGAGGATGTTCTTGTGCAGGTGAATAGCTTAATCTTTCCTGCAGATTTTTATGTCTTGGAAATGGGGGAGTCTCCTAAGAACTCAACGCCATTTTTTCTTGGAAGACCATTCATGAGGACGGCTAGGACCAAGATTGATGTGTTCAATGGCTCCTTAACTATGGAGTTTGATGGTGAAGTTATTAGCTTCAACGTTTTTGAAGCTATGAGGTACCCTCTTTCTAAAGATTACTCTGTTAATACTACTGACCTTCTGGACTCTTTTGCTCAGAAAATTTTCAAAGTAATGAATGAGGATACTTTGCTCACTACTATGGAGAAAAAACTTGGTTATTCTAGCAATGGCAAGGAAATTCCACTAAGGGAATTCATGGATGACAAAGTCTTTGAGAGTGCGGCATATCTTGAGTCAACGCCACATATTGTAGGTAAAGTTCCTATACCTTTGTCAATTCAGTTATCTACTAATAAACCTGTCCCTTCAGTGATTCAAGCACCCACACTTGAACTCAAACCGCTTCCGGATCACTTGAAATATGCCTTTTTGGGAGATAACGACACCTTGCTAGTAATTGTATCTTCAAAGCTCACGGTTGAGCAAGAAGGTAAGTTGGTGGATGTATTGAGGAAGCACAAGACTGCTATTGGATGGACTTTGGCAGATATCAAGGGAATTAGCCCTACACGTTGTGTCCACATAATACTTCTTGAGGAGGGGGCAAAACACACAGTAGAGGCCCAAAGGTGCCTCAACCCTCCAATGTTGGAAGTAGTCAAGAAGGAGGTGATAAAGCTCTTGGATTGTGGAGTCATCTACCCCATTTCAGATAGTAGTTGGGTTTCACCTGTGCAAGTAGTGCCAAAGAAGAGTGGAATCACGGTTGTAAAGAATGAGGAGAATGAGCTTGTGCCACAAAGCATTGTGACTGGACACAGAGTTTGCATAGACTACAGAAAGCTCAACGCCACCACAAGGAAAGACCACTTCCCAATGCCCTTCATTGATCAAATGCTTGAGAGGTTAGCTGGTCATTGTTTTTATTGTTTTCTTGATGGATATTCTGGATATAACCAAATTTGGATAGCTCAAGAGGATCAAGAGAAGACTACCTTCACTTGCCCTTTTGGCACTTTTGCATATCGTAGAATGCCATTTGGACTTTGCAACACCCCAGGTACGTTCCAAAGATGCATGCTTTCCATATTTTCTGATTATGATGAAAAGATTATTGAAGTATTTATGGATGATTTTTTAGTTTTCGGAAAAGATTTCGATAATTACCTTAATAATCTTGAATTGATTTTGGAATGATGCATTGAAACTAACCTTGTTTTGAATTGAGAAAAATGTCATTTTATGGTAACTCAAGGTATAGTTTTAGGGCATATTGTCTCTGCTAGGGGTATTGAAGTTGAGAAAGCTAAGGTAGATTCTATTAAATACTTACCACCTCCCACTTCTGTGAGACAGGTTCGTTCTTTTCTTGGATATGTAGGATTTTACAGGCGCTTTATCAAGGACTTCTCTCAAATCTTAAGACCCCTATGCAAGCTGTTGCAAAAGGATGTGGCGTTTGTCTTTGATGAGGAATGCAAGCAAGCTTTCGAAAAGCTCAAGGAGTTGTTGACTATAGCCCCTATCAAGCAACCACCAGATTGATCCCTTCCATTTGAAGTTATGTTGACGCCTTTGACTATGCAGTTGGAGCTGTCCTTGGTCAACGCAACGACAAGAGACCTCACGCCATATACTATGCTTCCAGGACTTTAAATGATGCTCAATTAAATTATTCCACTACAGAAAAAGAGTTTTCAGCTGTTGTTTTTGCTTTAGAGAAATTTAGATCTTATTTACTTGGTACTAAAGTGACTATTTTCTCTGATCATGCAGCTTTAAAGTACTTACTTTCGAAAAAGGAAGCAAAACCAAGACTCATACGTTGGATCCTTCTTCTACAAGAGTTTGATGTGGAAATCAAGGACAAGAAGGGAAGCGAGAATGTGGTAGCAGATCACTTGAACTGTATCATACATGATCAAGACGCCCTACCTTTGGTTGAAACGTTTCCGGATGAACAACTCTTCGGAATCCAGGTAAGTAGCCCATGGTATGCGGATATTGTTAATTTCTTAGTTACAAATAAAATCCCTAGACATTTGTCAAGTCATTTGCATGCTAAACTTAGAAAAACTGCTAGGCAATATGTGTGGGATGATCCTTACTTGTGGAAAATTTGTAATGATGGCATAATTAGACGTTGTGTTGATGAATCTGAATTTAAAGATATATTGTCTTTTTGCCATGCTAAAAATTGTGGGGGTCACTTTGGATCTAAGAAAACTGCATTAAAGGTGTTAGAATCCGGTTTCTTTTGGCCTTCATTGTTTAAAGATGCACATGCTTTCTGTATGACTTGTGATAGGTGTCAAAGAACTGGAAACTTAGGATCTAGAAATCAAATGCCCTTAACTAATATCTTGATTGTCGAAATTTTTTATGTATGGGGAATTGATTTCATGGGACCCTTTCCTTCATCTTACGGTTTTCTATATATCTTGCTTGCTGTTGATTATGTGTCGAAATGGGTGGAAGCAAAAGCCACCAGGACTAATGATTCTCAAGTTGTTTCAGAGTTTATAAAGACTAACATCTTTGCAAGGTTTGGAATGCCAAGAGCAATTATTAGTGATGGAGGGACATATTTTTGCAACAAGACCATAGCTACTTTGTTCAAGAAGTACAACGTCACACATAGGGTTTCTACGCCCTATCATCCTCAAACAAGTGGACAAGCAGAAGTTTCTAACCGTCAGATCAAGAAGATTTTGGAAAAGACCGTGAGCACTAATAGGAAGGATTGGAGTAAACGCCTTGAGATGCTTTGTGGGCTTATAGGACGGCTTTCAAAACGCCAATAGGGATGTCACCCTTCAGGATTGTGTATGGTAAGGCTTGTCATTTGTTTGTGGAGCTTGAACATAGAGCATGGTGGGCCTTGAAGACGTTGAACATGTCCATGAGTGATGCTGGAGTGTTGAGGAAGTTCCAAATGAATGAGTTGGAAGAGTTGAGGAATGATGCATATGAGAGTTCACGGATTTACAAGGAGAAGACTAAGGCTTATCATGATAAGATGCTTCGTGGCAAGACCTTTGTTGTGGGACAAAAAGTCCTATTGTTTCACTCTCGACTTAAACTCTTTCCTGGTAAACTTAAATCTCGTTGGATTTGACCTTTTATTGTTACTCAAGTTTTTCCTCATGGTGCTATACAGATTAGAAGTGAAGCAACTGCTAACGAGTTTAAGGTGAATAGCCATCGCTTGAAGCCATATTATGAGGCGTTTAAGGAGACAACTGTGGAGGAAGAGGACCTTCACATTGCGCCATCTCCTATGGATTAAGAAGGAAACTCCGTCTAGCTGAAAGACATTAAACTCAAGCGCTGCTTGGGAGGCAACCCAATTCAGAAAAGTAGTTGCGGAGGAGATCATCAACGCATATTTGCTCTCTTTAACTCTATCTCCTCTATTTTCGATTTTTCTGATTGTACATGTTACTTGCGTTTTTGATTTTTCTTTTTAGGTTTTGTTGTGTTAATCATTCCATTCACATGATAATTGTTCATTGCATGATTTACTTGCTTTACATTGAGGACAATGTATGATTTAAGTGTGGGGGGAAGGAATAATGTTTTAGGAGCTAGTTTTGTGGTTATAAAAAGAAAACAAAATAAAAAATCGAAAAATAAGAAAAATAAAAAAAAAATATTGCGTTAACTTTGTTTTAGGATTTCGTTTTAGGTTTTTGTTTTTGTGTGTTTTGTGTGTTAATGTTTGAGTCAAAATGAATTTTGGGTAAATATCTTCTTCATTGTAGGCGTATCTTATTAGGATGTGATGTCTAAGGTCTAGTTTGGATACGAGAAGTGCTGACAAAGGGTCTCGTCCCCTGTCAATCAAGTGACCTGAGCTCCGCCAAAATCGTTCCTCTCTTCACCTGGTCATGTCTCAAAGGAATTACCAAAAGGAGAAGAGAAATATCCCTAAGTCCAAAATGTTTTTGTTTTGTTTCTTGCGTCATCTTTGTTTTTGTTTTTGTTTTTGTTTTTGAGTCTCAGGTTGCCCTTTCAACTGTCTAGGATGATTCTATATCTCTGAAATCAAGGCTAAAAGATGATCACAAGATTGAGATAATGTTTGATGATATTCTTTGATTAATTATGATTTATGAAAAGCATATGAATGTGTAGTAGATATGGTGCAAAGATAACTTTGGTACAGAATTATGAACATGTTGATGATGAGTATGATTCAAAATAACCCTTGTGAGAACTTGAGCCATGTGCCCTTTCTTTGTTGAGTGATAAATGAAATATATTCTTATTTTTCTTGGCGATATCTCATTATCTTTCATTTGATTGATTACATGTCATAGCTCTTTAATGAACTAGAGAATGCTAGAATTCACTTTTATACTTGTTGAAACTTTTATCAATATATATCCCTGATTTTGAAAAGGATTAAAGGCACCTTAGGATTTTTTCCACCATTGCCAAATAAGCATGTGTCCCTATTTGTGCCCGTCGTGGGACTCCCCTAGTTTAACCATTTTGAGCCTTTTCTTTCATCACCCTAAATTTCCTTAACCCTTAACCTTAGTATAGTTACATCCTTACCCTTTGTTCTAAAAGCTTAGTGGAGCTATTTTTGAGACTTTGCAAAGGAAGAAAGCGTCAAGATTGAAGATTGAGAAGAGGTGAAAGCTCAAGTGTAGGGGTAGACTTGTCCATGAGTAAATAAAAATGTATGTATGCCGTGAAAAAAAAAGAGAGAGAGAAAAAAATCGAAAAAAGAAAAAATATATGTGTACTGCTAAAAGAAAGAAAGAAAAAATGTGTTTATGTTTTATGGATTTTAGTCCCCTATATTTTGTGGATTTGGAGTTTGTTTTGAAGTGAAGGCCCATTATTGAAGAAGTTTGGTCTTTGTCCAATTCACAATGAAGCCTCAAAGGATACATGGCGTCACTAGTCTTGGTGGATCTTGAAGAATTAGTCTCTCTACATCAACAAGGCTCTACTTTGTTTTTAGAATACTTTGTGATTTTCCTTACCCTTCGTTTCTTTTAACCTTAAGCCTTGGCTCCATTACAACCCTTATATAAGACCTTTTTGATCCTTAAGATGGGATAGTCTTTGATCTGTGGAGATGAGTTTATAACTGTTGAACTTATGGCTTGGGTTCATTTGTGCATGTGATTGGTATCCTTCATGAGATCTTTTGAAAAAAAAAATTGATATATGTGCTTTTCTTTCGTGATATGTGAGCTTTTTGTTTAATATATATATATATATATATATATATATATATATATATATATATATCTTACATATACTTGAGTGAATAAGAAGCTTTTAAGCATACCTTGAATTCTGAGAGAAGAAAGAGTGATATATCCTATGTGAGGTGAATTCTACTTGTTTGATACATGTTGAGCTCCAACCCATCACCATTGGTACTCCCAAGTCTTACATGTGTCACGCCCCGAATTTTGAATAATAAATTCAAATCCGAAACCTGAATAATTACAATTACAAAAAACCAAATCTCGAAACTTCGAGTTCATTATTACAATTCACTCTCACAATATATTATAAAGCTCAAATGAGCATAACACACCTCACAACTTACAATTGTTGTAAAACTCTAACAATTGCTCTAACCGCACGATCACCGTCCTGGTTCTCCTGTCCTGTAGGATTACCCGCTACACAATTTGAATAGTGTACCGGGAGTTGCAACAACACAAAACCCGGTAAGCTTTTTACAGCCAGTATGAGTAAACAAGAAAGAACTGTTGATTTATTAGATTTCAAGACTACCACAAACCCACGTTACTTTCTCACTCTCATATATATATATAGCCACTTATGAGTTACTCTCAATTTAGCTCATAAGATCACTCACTCTCATATATATATATAGACACTTATGAGTTACTCTCAATTTAGCTCATAAGATCACTCACTCTCATATATATATATAGACACTTATGAGTTACTCTCAAATTCGCTCATAAGATTTCCCAACATTTGGTAGACAGACTCATATATATATATAGACCCTTATGAGTTACTCTCAATTTCCCTCATAAGGTTACCATATATATATTGACACTTATGAGTTACTCTCAATTTCACTCATAAGTTCACTCCACATTTGGCAGACAGACTAGAGCTCTAACTGAACGTAACCACTCGTCCGGCCACAGACGTGATTACGATTTAATACTATTAATAACCACCAGCCCGGTACGAGAGCGTGATTCACTAATAGATGCCATGGTCACCTCGTGACCTAGTGATCTCCACAGATCACAACAATTTATTGTTCCTCAACAATAAAACTCAACACCTCTCACAATATATTGTTTCTCAACAATAAACTCAATATCTCTCACAATATATTGTTTCTCAACAATAACTCAACACAACTCCAACAATACATATTATTTCACGTAATAATATATATACAGACATTCACACAGGAATGTCTAGTAACACCAACAATAGTTCATATGATTGCAACAAAATAAAGCAATTAATTGTATTGGGTTCGTAATATGAACCACGTGAGGTTTACTCACCTCGATAATCCCGCTGCGTCTTCAATTCAGCTCAAAATACGATCCACAATCGTCCACCAACTCAAACCGTCAATCACCTAGTCAGATACGATCTTAACTTAGCAATCATTCATAAACCACACATATACGGAAATCCAACGGTCGGATTCTAATTTAATGATGATCCAACGGTCAGATCGAATTTATACGATGATCCAACGGTCGGATCCTAATTATACGATGATCCAACGGTCGGATCAAAATTATACGATGATCCAACGGTCGGATCAAAATTATACGATGATCCAACGGTCGGATCCTCACGGATCGCCCTTAGGATCATCCTCCAAAATTATCACAAAGATCCAATGGTCAGATCTTCTTGAATCACTCTAACAAACATCTCCATAAAATTATACGAAAATCTGACGGTCGGATTCTCACGAATCGCCTTCCGAATCATTGTTTTACATTTATACGAAGATCCAACGGTCGGATCTTCGCCCATGACCACACAAAGCCACTGGGACAGTCATAAGATCATCATATCCAAATTTGAAGTAAAACCGATGGTCAGATCCTCACAGATCGTAAACCGAAGATAAAACGTAAAAACGTTAAATAGTAACGTCAAAACATAAATTCACTATTTATCAACGTTTTCTAAAATGACCTTGTAATATATCAAAACGCTCGTAAGGATGCGTAGATCATCACCTAGATAATAAAAACTCAAAATATGGTCGAATACGCCGCCACAAGCGGCGGTCAGTGGGCGGTCAACGGCGGTCAACGCGGCGGTCAACCAACTCCTCTGGCCACCAAATTTCATCCACAGCATCATCTCAACATTTCCAATCACTTTCTCAACTGTGACAAAGTCAGAAAATACCTTGAAGTAGCCGAACAATTAAGCACTCCGATGTACAGTGAAATTTTCCAATTATGCTTTCTTCCTCCATGCTTCGATCTGGGTTATGAGACTTGGCGAGCATGAAGAGCGGCTTAAGGCGCTTCTAATGGACCTGGGTTTATGACTGGAGGTGGCCGGAAATCGGCGTTGACTAATTTGCTACAGTAAAAATGTTGGCTTCGATCTCCACATTTCCGGCCAAATCGTCGTAAACAACTCCCACATGCGTGATAAGGAGGAAGAGACGAGTCTATCGATGCTCGCAGCTCGCCATTTGGTGGTCTAGAGGTGGTGAAAGAGGAGGTTGCAGAAGAGAGAAAGAGAGAGTTGCAGAAGAGAGAGACTGAGAGAGCACGGGGGAAGGAGAGAGAAAAGAAAGAAAAGTTACCTGGCTACAGTAACATTTCAAATTTATACCAATCTACCATAAACAGTAACTTTCATATTTTGCTTATAACTTTCGCATACGAACTCCGATTTTTACGTACCACATATGCACGCACTCGGTTTAATGTCCTCTACAACTTTCATGAAGGAAGTTTTCCCAAATTCCCAATGTATAAAAAGTCACTTTTTGAGACCCCCTAAATAACGTTCGTTTTTTCGAAAATTAATCGTTCGAACTAATTCCACAATTCCTCCGAGCCTCGTACTCGCTCCCACTATCGTGAAATCATTTCTAAAAATCCACAGAATTTAATTTGGATTTTTCGGGGTATTACAATCTACCCTCCTTAAAGAAATTTCGTCCCGAAATTTAAGCGTAAGTCAATTCCTCTCGATTAAGGTTGACCTAATCATAGAATCTCCATCTTTTCCAAATCTGTAGTAATCTACAAAGCCACAATCCTTTGTATAAAAATACATTCCTATGGCCACTAAATCCCTTCATCACAATGTAAATTCACAAAACAACTGTTCAACAACACTCCACATCACATACACAAAATCGTCACATGGATCATCTCATAGATCCTCACATAGATCTTCACATAGATCATCACATAGATCTTCACATAGATCATCACTCTGTACTGGCATACAAGCACAGTAATCACTCCCACAAAGTGTTTCGCTACTCAATTAGCATCACGGTAAATCTCCATAGTAAAACTTAAGCATGCACCACTCTTCACAACCATAGAGATGCATCACTCAAAACAAATCATCCCCAAAAGTACGCCAATAAATTATGTCACCCAATGATGATGACTTGGGCTTGCTCAATCCTTGGGCTAAGCACTAGGGCTGGCCAATTGGGCCTGAAGAAATCGGACCATCCACATTTCGAACCGGCCCAAACCACTTTGGGTTTAACATTTGGGCCTACTATTCGGGCCGAACGATTGGGCTTAACATTTGGGCCTACCATTTGGGCCTACCAATCGGGCCGAACAATTGGGCTTACTATTTGGGCTTACTATTTGGGCCTACCAATCGGCCCACCAACTTCCAGCTCGGCTACGGTATGAAATTGTACATACCGTATATACGTATACATACCATACAGACCGTATATACGTATGCATACCGTACAACTGTATATACGTATGCATACCGTACAGACCGTATATACTTATGTATACCGTACATACCGTATATACGTCCGTATATCAAGCATATACGAGATCCAAAAATATTTGTAAGAGGTAAGGTTCGAACTCCCGACCTCGAACACGAAGGTTTTGCTCCCAACCACTGAAGCAAGAGCTGCCTTCATTAATATATGCTCACGTGTTATATTTATTATGTCATAAGTGACATAAATAAAATAACGGGGAAGGCAAGGTTCGAAACCTCAACCTGCCGCACGAAACCTTTGTCCCCCAACCACTGGAGCACAAGCTGTGCTTAATATAATGTGTACAAATTTTATACTTATTATGTCATAAACGAACATAATAAAAATAAACGAGAGGCGAGGTTCGAACCTCAGACCTCTTGTACACGAACTGTACACTCAACCACTCGAGCACGGCTGCTCACGTTATTATCCATACCAATCCTTTTATTTAAACCAACTGTTTCAACTGTTTCAACAATTCGGCCCAACTCATCCAAAACTGTTTCAGAAACTCGGCCCATCATGTCCAAAACTGTTTCTGAAACTCGGCCCATCAGGCCTCCACCCACAGCTACAGTGATGCCTTGATCCGAGACAGGCCCAAGTACGGCCCACTTGTGTCACGGCTTATCCCTTCCGTGATTTACGGCAGTCAAATCTGCTTTCGGCTAAAGCTGTCTGCCACAGCATCTCGAGGTTCGGCCTGTCCCCTTACACGCTCTCCACGCGCCAACAACTTTTCCGGGTTTTCGGATGACTTTAATCCAACGCGTGGATTCAAAATCTGAGATCGTTCATCCAACGGTGGAGATCTGCTCACCTTGTTCTATAAATAGGTGCATTCTGGGGAAAAACTGTTCACTCCAAAAGAAAAGAAATTTTCTTCCGAGCTCAAGCCTTTCTCTCTCAACTCTTCAGCCTTTCTCTTCTCAAATCCTTTCTTCATCAATTTCAATCCTTCTCTTCTGATCTTCTCTCCCATCTAGTTGATTCAATCCCATCTTTCCTCTGAACTTTCAGATCTTCAATCTTTTCCTCCAAATCTTCAATCCTTCTTTCTCAGATCTTTTCTTCCATTTGAAGATTCGATCTCATCTTTCCTCTGAGAATCTCAGATCTCCAATCACCAGTTCAACAACTCCAATCCTTCTAACAAAATCTCCCTCAAACACTAAACCATGTATTCCTCGATTTCCACATCCTCTCACCCCATGACCCAAGAGCCACGAACTCTGCAACTAATGGAGCTCCAAACCCCGCAACAAATGGAACCACAACAACAGCAACCAACAGAGGAGGGAGGAAACACCCAAGCAGCTGGAAGTAGTGCCAACATGGATTTCTGGCGAAGCCGTACCAGGTGGATTCCTACTCCAGAACAAATAAGAATCCTCAAGGATCTTTACTATGTCAAGGGATTTAAGTGCCCAACTACAGAGCAGATTCACGAGATCTGTCTCCAGCTGAACCAGTATGGGCATGTTGAGGGTAAGAACATTTACTTTTGGTTCCAGAACGTCAGGGCTCGAGAGAAGCAGATGAATAGGTGTAATCAGGCTGCTCCAGTGCCCATGAGAACTAGTTCTCTTGGTACTGGTAGATCCATTGATCTCAATTTTGGGTCCACTGGTTCTACTGGTGCTGGTGGATCCATCGACATCAATTTTGGGCCAGCTGGTGGATCCATTGACATCAATTTTGGGTCTACTAGTTCTACTGATGATGGTAGATCCATTGATCTCAACTTTGGTTCCACCTATTCTACTGGTAATGAAGGATTTCTTGATTTAAATTCTGTTTCATATTCTTCCTCACACTTCAACACTAATACTAGTACAACTCTTTTGGCACAACAGGAGGACAAACATCCCTGCAACAACGAGGAGGAGATCACCAGGAGGTTCAAACTCTTCCTCTGTTCCCCGTGCACGGCGAGGACGTCTTTGGTAACCTGAAGACTACTTCCGAGGAAGGTAGTGCACATGATTACTATTTCGGTGGCTCAGGCGGTTACAACCGTGGATCTCCAGTTTCTCTTGAGCTCAGCCTCAACCCATCCGGAGCTGCTGACTAGGCTTAGTACAGCATAGTCCTCGTTTTCCTTTTTTTTTTTTTTTTTTTTTTTTTTTTTTTTTTTTTTGTAATATAAACTCAATAAGATGGTGTGCATGTTTTCTTTCCTGTTTGTTTAACCAACAACAACACCAAGGATCGAACCTTGGTCACCCAATACTATTTTCAAAACCATAAACAACTCTACTGCACACATCTTTCATAATGATGCAATAAAAACAATCACTCAAAAAGAATCCAACAATCAATTAAGTCGCATCGAGGTCTAGCTAGTATCCTCTGAGTCAAACCAAACACAACAATTTCATCGATAGGATTAGGGATTTATAAAGCTAAACACATCCTGAGTTAGCTAGGAAAAACCCACGTCTTTAGAGTTACTCTTACAACTCTTATAGAATCTCGATAATTCCATCTATCAATTGCTTCAACAAAAACTCACCACAATTCAATCCCTAACATTTAGCGATTCAGAAATCAAATCAAACTCCATATCACATAGTAATTCACTTGAACCACTATGGATACCTAACAAAATCACTAAAATCAATATCCGAAATTGCGTTTAACTATAACACCTAAAATCAATCACCAAAGGCACACACTCTCATCCAACATCATTCACAAGAACTGATTCTAACTCTCCCAATTAATTACACCAAAATCAACTCCATTGCAAAACTTTAAGTGTCCCGCCTACTTAAACTTAAAACACACAACAACTTCAAATTCACTGCAGCCCATCTCCATACTACGATCCAAAACTTAAGAAAACTAGTTCACCACACAAAGGCCACAAAATTCAATTTCATTCACTTGAACAAAACTATATTCACAAGTCACGGTCAGGTCATCAACCCATGGTGTTCAAATGAATAAATTTCAAATCCAGTTTTCCTTGTGAATCGTAACGTATCGTTCCAAAATGATGTAAGCAACATCAACCACGTATATAAGACACATCTCGCGAACTCAATTCAAATTCAGAATCACCAAAACTACTACTAATTCCAATTCTACCAACAATCTTGATTCTGAAGGAATTATAGTACTCAACGACAACCCAAAACAATGGTCTCTCATCTCTAACCATCGAGCACAAAATAAAATTCTTGTCTCGCACCTTAAACCCTGCTTAACAACTTACAAGCACAAGGAAGAAGTAACCGCAATAATTCCTTCCCTAACCGCAACACTACTCACAACTCCACATGAGTCAAGAATCTATTCAAGAACATTAGTATATTCAACTTAAAAAGGCAAAATTACCATCGATTAATACTCGTATCCACATTACAGACGAGCATAGGTCCACACCATGCCTTCAACCAAACACTTCAACAATCAAAAGAACCTCATTTCCATAAAACAATCCTCGTTGACTTAACAGAGTTGAATCAAGAGGTTCCTATTCCTCAAGGATTGTAACTCGCGGCCACTGAACTTATTCCCATACGAACCTACAAGACAACTGTAAGGTTCTAAGTACAACCCCTTCGAATATCCATCACCTAAGGAGTATAGTATGCTTGGCTAATACATGTATAACACTTAAAACACAGTATAAGTCAAATACAAATTCATATTAACCAAGTCAATACTATAGGGAAGGTATTCACGTTCCCTAAACGACCTAGCGGCCTAAACAACTCCCAACACTCACGCATACCCAATGACTTAGCCAATACCGAAGAGCACACGATGGGGATCCGCTGCAGACGGGCCATCACTCGGAAGGTATTGACACATCACCAAATATGCACCTTACGCTCTGATACCAAACTGTCACGCCCCGAATTTTGAATAATAAATTCAAATCCGAAACCTGAATAATTACAATTACAAAAAACCAAATCTCGAAACTTCGAGTTCATTATTACAATTCACTCTCACAATATATTATAAAGCTCAAATGAGCATAACACACCTCACAACTTACAATTGTTGTAAAACTCTAACAATTGCTCTAACCGCACGATCACCGTCCTGGTTCTCCTGTCCTGTAGGATTACCCGCTACACAATTTGAATAGTGTACCGGGAGTTGCAACAACACAAAACCCGGTAAGCTTTTTACAGCCAGTATGAGTAAACAAGAAAGAACTGTTGATTTATTAGATTTCAAGACTACCACAAACCCACGTTACTTTCTCACTCTCATATATATATATAGCCACTTATGAGTTACTCTCAATTTAGCTCATAAGATCACTCACTCTCATATATATATATAGACACTTATGAGTTACTCTCAATTTAGCTCATAAGATCACTCACTCTCATATATATATATAGACACTTATGAGTTACTCTCAAATTCGCTCATAAGATTTCCCAACATTTGGTAGACAGACTCATATATATATATAGACCCTTATGAGTTACTCTCAATTTCCCTCATAAGGTTACCATATATATATTGACACTTATGAGTTACTCTCAATTTCACTCATAAGTTCACTCCACATTTGGCAGACAGACTAGAGCTCTAACTGAACGTAACCACTCGTCCGGCCACAGACGTGATTACGATTTAATACTATTAATAACCACCAGCCCGGTACGAGAGCGTGATTCACTAATAGATGCCATGGTCACCTCGTGACCTAGTGATCTCCACAGATCACAACAATTTATTGTTCCTCAACAATAAAACTCAACACCTCTCACAATATATTGTTTCTCAACAATAAACTCAATATCTCTCACAATATATTGTTTCTCAACAATAACTCAACACAACTCCAACAATACATATTATTTCACGTAATAATATATATACAGACATTCACACAGGAATGTCTAGTAACACCAACAATAGTTCATATGATTGCAACAAAATAAAGCAATTAATTGTATTGGGTTCGTAATATGAACCACGTGAGGTTTACTCACCTCGATAATCCCGCTGCGTCTTCAATTCAGCTCAAAATACGATCCACAATCGTCCACCAACTCAAACCGTCAATCACCTAGTCAGATACGATCTTAACTTAGCAATCATTCATAAACCACACATATACGGAAATCCAACGGTCGGATTCTAATTTAATGATGATCCAACGGTCAGATCGAATTTATACGATGATCCAACGGTCGGATCCTAATTATACGATGATCCAACGGTCGGATCAAAATTATACGATGATCCAACGGTCGGATCAAAATTATACGATGATCCAACGGTCGGATCCTCACGGATCGCCCTTAGGATCATCCTCCAAAATTATCACAAAGATCCAATGGTCAGATCTTCTTGAATCACTCTAACAAACATCTCCATAAAATTATACGAAAATCTGACGGTCGGATTCTCACGAATCGCCTTCCGAATCATTGTTTTACATTTATACGAAGATCCAACGGTCGGATCTTCGCCCATGACCACACAAAGCCACTGGGACAGTCATAAGATCATCATATCCAAATTTGAAGTAAAACCGATGGTCAGATCCTCACAGATCGTAAACCGAAGATAAAACGTAAAAACGTTAAATAGTAACGTCAAAACATAAATTCACTATTTATCAACGTTTTCTAAAATGACCTTGTAATATATCAAAACGCTCGTAAGGATGCGTAGATCATCACCTAGATAATAAAAACTCAAAATATGGTCGAATACGCCGCCACAAGCGGCGGTCAGTGGGCGGTCAACGGCGGTCAACGCGGCGGTCAACCAACTCCTCTGGCCACCAAATTTCATCCACAGCATCATCTCAACATTTCCAATCACTTTCTCAACTGTGACAAAGTCAGAAAATACCTTGAAGTAGCCGAACAATTAAGCACTCCGATGTACAGTGAAATTTTCCAATTATGCTTTCTTCCTCCATGCTTCGATCTGGGTTATGAGACTTGGCGAGCATGAAGAGCGGCTTAAGGCGCTTCTAATGGACCTGGGTTTATGACTGGAGGTGGCCGGAAATCGGCGTTGACTAATTTGCTACAGTAAAAATGTTGGCTTCGATCTCCACATTTCCGGCCAAATCGTCGTAAACAACTCCCACATGCGTGATAAGGAGGAAGAGACGAGTCTATCGATGCTCGCAGCTCGCCATTTGGTGGTCTAGAGGTGGTGAAAGAGGAGGTTGCAGAAGAGAGAAAGAGAGAGTTGCAGAAGAGAGAGACTGAGAGAGCACGGGGGAAGGAGAGAGAAAAGAAAGAAAAGTTACCTGGCTACAGTAACATTTCAAATTTATACCAATCTACCATAAACAGTAACTTTCATATTTTGCTTATAACTTTCGCATACGAACTCCGATTTTTACGTACCACATATGCACGCACTCGGTTTAATGTCCTCTACAACTTTCATGAAGGAAGTTTTCCCAAATTCCCAATGTATAAAAAGTCACTTTTTGAGACCCCCTAAATAACGTTCGTTTTTTCGAAAATTAATCGTTCGAACTAATTCCACAATTCCTCCGAGCCTCGTACTCGCTCCCACTATCGTGAAATCATTTCTAAAAATCCACAGAATTTAATTTGGATTTTTCGGGGTATTACAACATGTTTATATGTGGATTATACTTTGTAATTAATTTTCGAATATCTTGAAGATGTGACTCTTGGTTAAGTGTTATTCTTGGTGACTTGAAAGTAAGAGATTTCTGATACAAAATGTTGAAGGGCATTAGAGTCTTTGTCTTTGTATTTTAATTGGTTTTATCTTTGTTTTCGTTGGTTTTAGGTTTTCTACACTTAGTTAGTTTCGTGTGTTTTGAGTTTTTGTTTTGTTTGTGTCTAAGTTGTTTTGATTTTGCTAAGGGACTAGCAAAAAGTTAAGTGTGGGGGTGTCATCGAGCTAATATTTCCTATGATTTTAGTGTCATTTCTCATATATTTTACTTCGTTATTCGTTTAACAATGTCATTTCTAACTTATTTTGTTGTATCTAGGTACAAATGAGCTTCAAACGCAGGAAACAAGCTAAGAAGAGCTAGAAATGAAGGAAATGAAGGCAAGGAGTAATTGAGGCTCAGAAATGGGAAAGAAATGGAGAAATGAAGCTTTCCTAATCCTACCAAGAAAAGGAATCCTAGTTGAAGTAGGAGTCCTGATGCTGCTAGGAGACCTGGTGAGGCTAGGAGATGCTATGGCTTCAAGATGACTGAAGATAGCTCAAGAATGTTCTAGAATGCACAAGGAATTTCGGTAAATAAGGATTGGGCTTTGAAATTGTCTAGTTGAGAAGTTTGGCCCAAAGATTGAAGCATGTGACTTGCACATGAGTTTCTAGACCCTTCCTGATGTCTTGGAGGAATCCTAAATCAAGTATTATTGATTTTTTCCGAAAATATAAAGGAAGATTCAAGAAGAATTCGGCAAGAGCAAATATGGAGAGTTTGGGAGAAAATCTACTTCGTGTGCAATCAGGAAAAGAAAATCAAAGAAAATAAAAATCATTTTAGGTTTCCTGGTAGTATTCTACATGCATGGTGGCCAAATCAGGGCTAGATACATTGAGAAATTTCGGCAATGAAGGAAGGTAACTTGTTCTCCAATTCAAATGAAATTTTCTCATTAGTCGGATGATGCAAACATGGAGAATTCGTAGGAAACCCTAACCTAGGCCGTGCACTATATAAAGAGGGATGTATTGCCGTGCAAATCATCAAGAAACCCTGAATCAAAATCACAATTCCTCCCCTTTATTCTCTCAAAGTTTCGGCCTCTTCAAATTGTTCAAGACTTTGAAGCCGTGAAGCAAGTTCATCATCCGTCAACCATCCTTGCCGTGACTCTCCTTGCCGTCCACCACCTTTGAAGACCTTCTTGCGTTTTTGAAGCTTCTTTAAAAGTGTAACCATGAACCCTAGCTTGTTATTTTCGGTTTCTTTGTTTTGTAACTTAAAAATCAGATTCTATAGCGTTCTA
The DNA here is from genome assembly GCF_958449725.1 of Rosa rugosa. NCBI lineage: Eukaryota > Viridiplantae > Streptophyta > Magnoliopsida > Rosales > Rosaceae > Rosa > Rosa rugosa. Next base: position 34,432,499 of record NC_084826.1, read on the forward strand.
TGTTTTTGGTTTTATTGGATGTTGCGATTTCTTGTGAGATTAAAGTGTATGTTTTGATGTTTAGTTTCCAATAACCTTGAAGCATGAATTTGTTTTAGGATTTTCAGATTTATAGTTTGTGATTTCTTGATATGTTCTTGAATGTTTGTTGATTTTGTTCTTCAATCCCATCTTTCATGTTTTTGATTTCTTTGATGGCCAACTTTGGTTTCGAATTGCATGAATGAATCCACAATAAGATGCTAGCGTTCTAGGTCTTGTTAATTAAAGTGGAAAACCTATAATTACTTAGGTAAATCAACAAAGAGAATTGCATGCTTGATTAGCGTTCTAACTAGTGTGGTTTTCTTAAATCAATCAAACTTTCTAAGTGCCTAATGCGTTGAACATGTTTGTTAATGGATTGATCACTCACTAGCATTGCATGTTTGATAGGGTTAACTATGGTGCTTTCATCTAGTTAATTTAACTAAGGAAACTAAAAAGAACTTATACTAACAATTGTCAACAGGGTTAATTTTGAGAGCTCATTTCGAGTTTATCAACAACAGAAGCAACGTAGCTCGTCTCTCCTCCATAAATTGATTGAACATTGCTTCTCTTTCCCTCAGGTACATAAATATTGACCCCTGGCGCTGCTGCTGCTTGAAATCCACTAGCCTTCTTGCAACAATGTCGTGCCAGTATCTAGCTTGATAACTTGCCTTCTTACGGATACTGGCACAATATCTGGCCTTCTCGCACAACAATCTTAAGATTCGGGAACGCATTTACTCTTCTGGTTCTTTCTCGCGTTTCTTCTTTCTCGCATTTACTCTCAGCTAAACCTTCTGAAACTCTCAAAAACAACTTCAACGTGAACTAACTACTCCTAATACATGAATTTCATCACAGTCAAAAAGGAAATGTGGGTGACAACCACGTAATGGGCAAATTCCACCATACTCATGTGATACGCTCAAAGTGAGTGCCAATTTAAACCCTGCATCAAATTGTAGTATGAGTAAGTAGGGTATCGTTCTAAGCAGGGGATTAGGGTATACTTCCTGTCAAAAACGTTAAACAAATTAGTATTATTCACAAAGTATAAACAAAAATAAAACAAAATATATTTACAGAATTACAAGATAACAAAATTAGTATTCTAATCTAACTACAAAATACAAGTGATCGATCAACCATGAATCAAGGAAAAGATGGACGGAGAAGATGTAGAGATGAAGTTAACAATCATTAACATGAAAACAGGATATCAAATTATAAATCACGAATCAACATATGATGAAGATAGAAATCAATCAAGAACAGAGATGAACGCATACAAAGTTCTTATTACTTCCCTTAATTAAATTAACTAGATGAACGCACCATAGTTAACCCTATTAAACATGCAATGCTAGTCATAGAACGCTACTCACTAACAAAACATATTTAACGCATAAAGATCAATGAAAGTTTGATTGATTTAAGCCAAGAACACAAGTTGGAACGCCATACAAGCATGCAAGACTCTTCGTTGATTTACCTTAGGAATTATAAGTTTTCCACTTCAATTAGTTAAGACCTAGAACGCTAGCATATCTTAATTTGGAATCAATTACATGCAAACCCTAATTGTTTCGAACCAACTAAGATAAACACATAAAAGGTGGGATTGAAGCACAAAATCAACAAACAATGATCATCACATAGAGATATGGCAATTAACAATCTGAAAATTCTAAAACGTTTATCATTCTTCATGGTTATAGAAAACTAAACATCAAAACATACACTTTATTCTCACAAATATTCGAAACATCCATTTAAAACAAAAATCTAGAATGCTAGTATAATTGTTTTTAACGTTACAAAACAAAGAAACTAAAAACAAAAGATAAAAGGACATGATTACACTTTTGAAGAACTTCAAGAACGCAAGAAGGTCTTCAAAAGGATGGAGGACGTTGATGATGACTACGGCAAGGAGATGGAGATGCTTCATGGCTTCAATGCTTGAACAATAGAGATGGATCAAAATTTAGAGTAAAGGGAGAGGATTTGCGTTTTGATTCTCGGTTTGATGATGATTAAAACGTCCCAAGGATGAATCCATATATAGGGGAAGGAAAACTTAGTCTCCAAGCCTTCTGGATCCTTGTTTTAATTTCTAGGAATTATCTTATTGGTCCACACAGCTCCAACCAATCAAATAAATCCATGTCAACTTTTCTGCGTCGACCAACCAATGAGAAGCCTCCAAAATTAAGTAGATTTGTACCATGAGTCTTTAAAGGAGATAATATTGCCGAATTTATAAAGATCCTTAAATTCGGCCAAATAGGGGTGTCAGCAACAAGCAACGTATCTGGACTTGTTTCCATCCTTTCTGCATGTTGTAATCCCTTAAAACTCTCCAAGGATGATGCCAAACCCTTTTGGAAGCCTCTAGGACGTCCCACATGCAATATTATCTGAAATACGAAGCATAAATTTGGCCATGGGCTTCCCAATGTGATTTGGGCCTCAAAACAAAAATTCCGGTCAAAAGTCCGATTCGCGTGCAGCTTGACCTCTCTGTACTAAATCGGCCATAACTGCTTCTAGAAAATTGATATTGATGAACCGTAAAAAGCTATGGAAACTAGACATCCGTAGCTTTCCAACCATATAAATATTATAATTTTCTTCATTCTGAACTGCTCTTAGGGCTCTGTCGAAGTTGACTGATCTGCACAGACAGATTCCTAATTCGAAACGAATTTGAATTTGATGCGTTGTATCTTGCAATATTTATGTAATCAGGACACTTTATTTGATAAATATTCTATTTTATTTTCTTTTCTTGATTGCATACCAGGTAGATTCTCCTCAAAACTCTCCAAATTCGTCCAAAATCAATCTGTATCCAATACGGACTCCAAATCTGATTTTATCCATCTTTTCTTGTCAAAAATGACTCCCTATCCATATCACCCTTGTGTAGAACGTTTTGGACTTTTTCTAGATGCTTCTTGAATATTCTTTGGCTCTTCTAGTCCACTCAGGTATCCTAGTCCAATTAGGACTCTTACATTTCTGCAATTTCTCATCATTTTTCCGCGCTTGACTCCTGGTTGACTCAGGATTCCTACTTCAACTGGGATTCCTTCTCCTAGTAGGATTGGGAAAACTTCATTTCTCCATCTTTTTTCATTTTTGCACCTCATTTCCTCCTTGCCTTCATTTTAGACACAAAACTACCTAAAAACAAAAACTATGTTAGAAATGATAATGTTAAGAGAATAACTAAGTAAACTGTAGAGAGAAATGCACTAAAAACATAGGAAATATTAGTCCAATCATCATGCCATAATTTAAATTGAAATATAAATTCCCCAATTCAATATTCCAATTTCAACACATCAAACATAGATTAAGAAGGGGAAACCTAAACCATACATCTAGAGTGAAGAAATTAAAAGCAAGAAGCAAATCTCATTAGGATTCTCATTGTGAGTGATAATGTTAACAGACAACAATTTTCGTCCCAACATAAAGGTAAAAAGAGAGAAAATAGAAATCGAGGAACCAAACAATCATATCAAGTCATCAAACTTATCAAACAATCTTGCAAATATATGAATACTCAAGGAAAGCATCGATCATACCCCTACTTAGAACCTGTGGCCTCCGCCTTGACCCACGCCTGCGCCTTGACCACCTCACCATGCGCCTTGACCTCCTCACCCTCTGCCTTGACCACCTCACCCTGCACCTTGACCTTATATTTCTTAGCCACATTTCCCAGAATCACCACTATCCTGGTGAAAAATCTATCTGTGCTCTCATTTAGCATCTTAAATTTGCTAATTCCTCAGAACCGAACACCCAACTTGAACAACAGAAGCAACGTAGCTCATCTCTCCTCCATAAACTGATTAAACATTGCTTCTCTTTCCCTCAGGTACATAAATACTGATCCTTGGCGCTGCTGCTGCTTGAAATCCACTAGCCTTCTTGCAACAATGCCGTGCCAGTATCCAGCTTGATAACTTGCCTTCTTACGGATACTAGCACAGTATCCAGCCTTCTCGCACAACAATCTTAAGATTCGGGAACGCATTTACTCTTATGGTTCTTTCTGGCGTTTCTTCTTGAGGTTTCAGATTTCCTATGAGTGATACTATATATATGTTTAGTTATATCGAGTACACAGTTGATAAAGACGGAAGGCTTGCAAATATGTTCTGGCGGGACCATCAATCACTTTTGGACTACACTGCTTACGGGGATGTGTTGATTGTAAATAGTACATACAAGATGAACAGGAAAGATGTTACTGTAAAAGTGTCTTCAGTTAACTCATCTATTTTGGTTTTCTTTGTTTTGATTTCGTATGAACTTGAATTCTAGTTAACATGTACGTTAAGGACAAAGTTTAAAGGCCGTCTCTATGTTTGAATAAGATTTCGATTTCTATAGTTGTGAATCTAAGTTGCTTTTGTGAGTTTGGTCAATTGATTTTGCATGATTGAAATCTTTTATGTGTTAATCTTGATTGGTTCGAAACTTTTAGGATTTGCATGTAATTTGTGCTAGATTTAGGTTAACAATTCACCTAATATTTTTGTAACCCTAAATCGAAAGTAGTAAAGGCTTTGGACAAAAGTCGAAATCAATTGAGGAGGATTGCAAGTAGATGAACTTATTCATACTAGGTTGTGCACTCAAGTTGACATCCTTTCTTTGTGCTTATTGCGTTGAATATGTTTTGATTAGCTAACTTTTTAGACTATGATTGCATGTTTGATATGATTAATTTAGGTGCTTTCACTTAGATTAATTAATCAAGGAAAGTAAAATATGAGAAATCGTTTGCTTTTAACGTTTCAATTGGTCAATTTCTCTCTCATGACTTAGATAATCAACTATAAGAGTTGTAATTGAATTTAATCATATGAGTTTAGTTTTATCCTTTGTACCTAACGCCCACCCTATCTTGTATATGTAATTTATGCTTTTGTTTTATTTCTTTTTTATTTTCAACCTTCTAATCCCAAAATCCCCTTTTTGATTCTTTATTCATTTTGTACATACTTTGTAAATATCATACTTTATACTCATAATAATTCTTTATTTGTTTTACAATTACAGGTGTACCCTCAATCCTCGGTTTGAACAATCCCTATTTACCATATACTAACAATGACATTTTTCAGGGTTAAACTGGGTGCTACTTTTAGCATATCACTATGAAAACGGATGATAATGTCTGGTATATAGACAGTGGGTGTAGCAATCACATGACAGAAAATAGGTCTCTCCTCATTGATCTTGATACCTCCATAACAGCCCGAGTGAAAATGGGAAATGGAGCCTTGGTTCAAGCAACTAGCAGAGGTACACTTGCTATTGAAACCAAGAAAGGGAAAAGGTATATAAGAGAAGTAATGTTGGTTCCGGGATTGGACCAAAACTTGCTTAGTGTAGGACAAATGTTGGAACATGGGTATTTCTTGTTGTTTGTGATGATGAAGCCAACATCTATAATGATAGAAAGCTCAGGAATCTTGTTGCAAGGGTGAAAAAGACAAGGAATAGAAGTTTTCCACTTACCCTCAAGTATTTCAATCACATTGCTATGAAGGCGGATGTTGTAGATTCTACTTGGCTATGGCATATGAGATTTGGGCACTTGAATTTTCAAAGCCTGAAGCGATTGCAGCAATAGAATATGGTTTACGGGCTACCATCAATCCATGAAGCAAATGAGATATGCGAAGGTTGTTCAATTGGTAAGCAACATAGAGAAGCATTTCCAAAGGAGAAAGCGTGGAGAGCATCCAAACCCTTGGAACTCATCCATTCAGATGTATGCGGACCAATGAAGACTGCAACTCACGTTGGAAACAGGTATTTCCTGACTTTCATTGACGATTGCACTAGAATGGTGTGGTTATACTTTCTTAGACAAAAATCAGAAGTATTCACAGTGTTTAAGAAGTTCAAGATGATGGTTGAAAAGCAAAGTGGGTTTCAAATCAAGAAATTGAGAAATGGGTTTGGTAAGTTCTGTGAAGACATGGGACTTGAAAGGCAACTCACAGCTGCATATACTCCTGAACAAAATGGATTTGCTGAGAGAAAAAGTAGGACAATTGTTGAAATGACAAAGTCCATGTTGCATGAAAAGAAAATGCCTTACGATTTCTAGGGAGAAGCTGCACTTACAGCAGTTTACCTGCTAAGTAGGTGTCCTACAAAAGCAATACTCCCAATACTCCCTTTGAAACTTTTAGTGGAACAAAACCGTCGGTGAATCATTTCAAGGTGTTTGGTTCAATTTGCTACGCTCATGTGCCTAACCAACTCAAACACAAGTTTGAAGAATCAAGTAACAAGTGTATCTTTACGGGATACAGTAGTTGTACAAAAGGCTACAGATTGTTCAACTTGAACACAAAGAAGATAGTGATTTTAAGAGATGTGATCTTCAATGAGAAAGCATCGTGGAATTAGGAGACAAGTTCGGAGCATTATGCGACAATTCCTGTAAATGAAGAAGTCAATCAGGAAGAAGATTATGCAAATGCAGAACTAGCCACTCCAATTACACCTCCTCAACCTGCAAATGTCAGCCCTCTGTCAGCACAATCATAGACCTCTAGTCCAAGTTCAACACCTCTGAGAATGAAAAGTCTAAATGATGTGTATGCCACTTGTAATTACTGTGTGGTAGAACCCGAATGCTTTGAAGAAGCTGTAAAGGATGGAGCATGGAAAAAAGCAATGGAAGATGAAATTGCAGTAATTGAGAAGAATTTCACTTGGGAGTTGGTTGATAGACCTAGTGACAAAGAGGTCATAGCTTTCAAGTGGATTTACAAGACAAAGCTGAATTTAGATGGTTCAGTTCATAAAAACAAAGCAAGGCTAGTTGCAAAAGGCTATTCGCAGCAACCTGGAGTAGATTTCAATGAAACTTTTGCACCTGTGGCTAGATTAACACTACTCACACACTGATTACGTTAACAGCACAGAAAGATTGGCGATTGCATCAATTGGATGTCAAATAAGCATTTCTAAATGGAGTGTTGAAAGAAGACGTTTATGTGGATCAACCATAAGGCTTTGTAGTCAAGAATGCAGAAGAAAAAGTGTACAGGCTCAAAAAGGCTCTATATGGGTTGAAGCAAGCGCCAAGAGCATGGTATGGAGAAATTGACTCCTACTTCATCAAAATGGCTTTCATAGAAGTCCAAGTGAAACAACTCTGTACACAAAAGTTGAAGGTAATTCTAATATCCTTATCGTATCAATTTATGTTGATGATTTGGTGTTTACTGGAAGCAATGAGAGAATGATCTTGGAATTCAAGGAGGATATGATGAAGAAGTATGAGATGACTGATTTAGGTCTCTTACATCATTTTTTGGGCATTGGTGTTATTCAAAGCAATGATAGCATCTCCATTCACCAAAAGAAGCATGGCCAAACACTTATTGAGAAATTTGGAATGAAAGGGTTTAATGCAATTGCAACACCTTTGATTGTGAATGAAAAACTGTCAAAGGAAGATGGCTGCAAAGCTGCGGACTCAAGCATTTACAGAAGCTTAGTGGGAAGCCTACTATAGTTGACAACAACAAGACCAGACATCATGTATGCTACAAGTCTCTTGTCAAGATTCATGCACAATCCGACTCAAATTCACATGGGAACTGCAAAGAGGGTTCTCAGATACATTGAAAGACCAATTGATTTTGGCCTCAAGTATGAGAAAGAGAAAGATCAAGAGCCAAATCTGATTTGTTTTTGTGATAGTGATTGGAGTGGAAGTGTAGATGACATGAAAAGCACATCTTGATATGCATTTACATTTGGTTCTAGTGTATTTTCATGGGCTTCAGTGAAACAACAAAGTGTAGCTATGTCAACTGCAGAAGCTGAGTATGTAAGTGTAGCAGAAGCAACATCTCAAGTAATTTGGCTGAGATATGTTCTTGAAGACTTTGGTGAAGAACAGCTAGAAGCTACTCCTTTATTGTGCGACAATGAATCTACAATTGCAATGTCAAAGAATCCAGTCTTTCACAACAAGACCAAGCATCAAAACAATGTAATTGCAGTGCAATATTGCAGAACACAAGACAAGTTGCAGATTTCTTCACAAAGGCATTGCTGAAGGACAGGTTCACTTATATCTGAGATCTTCTAGGAGTAAAACAATTAGCAATTTAAAGGGGAGTGTTAAATATTAAATTACTTCCTGTTTTGTTTAATTGTAATTTATCTATGTGGACACATGTATGATCTGATCAACTGCCACATGTATGACTGCGATTGCACATAAGGTGTTGCATTAGGGTTATATCCTTAAGCCACCATACTATGAGATGTAGATCTGAGAATTGAGAAATAGAACAAAGGCTGCAACGTATAGCCATTCTCTCAAAACCTTTCTCTGTCCAAAAACACAATATCTAACACCAATCTGTCAAGCCTCTCATGGCTTTCAACAGCCCTGATCCGCCGGCAAACCAGCATCAAGACACCCGGCCTGTGAGCCCCCGAAAATTTTGTTTAATTTTTAGAAGGTAATTTTTCGCCAAAAAGATTTTTCGCAAGGTGATTTAAGTGAAGAAATCGACTTCGGAGACTGTTTTGGTGTCGAGACCACCTATTGGGCCTTATGATTTAAGGTTGGGCCGAGATTCTTTCATTTGGGCCTAGAAGGTTACCAAAGTTTAGTGAGGCGACCGTTTGTTGAAGTTTTGAAGACGATAAATTAAGTTGTAACAAAGTTTTGGATTTTTAGTTTTAACAAAATCGAGTTTGGACTCTAGGCGACGTCGAGAAATTACTAAGGACGAGGGAAAAGAAAATTTACGAGCCCAAAACCGAAAGCATTTAGCTAGGAGAGTTCCGTAATTTGTCGCAAGGGCAAAACGGGGATTTCACAAACATGAGTATAAATAGAAAAGGGGCAACTAGAAAACCCTAGAGCCCTCACTCTCTCCCTCTCGGCCGCGTTCCTCTTTCTCTCTCCCCGACCTCTCTCTCTCGTCCTCTCCTTCTGCCATCGCCGGAACCACATTGTCCGGCCACCGCCTCACATCACCGCTACCACCAATCGAAGCACCACCTCAATCCAACCTAAACCCATGAGAGATCGACTCCATGCATCGACCCCGACCTCTCTCTTCCACTCTCCTCCTCTCTGCCATCGCCGGGAAACCCAGCTTCCGGTCATTTCTCCACCTCATCACCGTCCCCAGCGCCTTTAGCCAGAGCTGATGGTCAAGCCCCCAACATCCCATCACCAGAAGACGTCGAACGCACATCGCCGGAAATCGAGCTCTGCATGCCTTCATTCTCCGGTCTCTAGCTCGAATCGAGCTAAACCACCTCCATAGTTCAAATCAATACCTCGCAGTCCTCCAAAGCCCCTAGTTCTGACCTCCGATTCCAACTAGAGCCGCCGCACGCGTGTCGACCACCGTAGCTCCGCCACTCACGATCACCGGATCTTCGGGCTTTTCCGATTAGGTAATTGTCGTACCCTCCTTTAGTTGAAACATTCAATTTCAGTTTGGATGGAGAAATCCCTAACCCACTGTCACTTAATTTCGAAATGAGGTTCTTGGATTTCTGCGAATTGGAGTTTCAGAGAAGATGAGCTACTGGGGTAGCTTTGGTTGAAACCAGAAATGATGGAGACTTGAGGTTTGAGGAATCTGCGTTTTTGAAGATGTCGGAGAAGAGAGAAATTATTGGTTCAGTCCAATTGATATCGGAGATTGGTAAGGATTCTCAAACTCGGTTTCTGGTTATGAAGATTGGTGGGGGTTGTCTATTAACTTGTGTTTTGCCTGCTAGGAATCTGAATGGTTGACAGTGGTGGAATGCAGATACGTTGGATTAGCTTCTATCACTATGCCAATAATAGCTTCAGACGACAGATGATATCTGTCGTCTGATATGCAAATTATCTGTAGTGTATCCAGCTGTCATCTCTTACGGCATTAGACGACAGACATCGTCCGTCGTCTCACCTTCCTTCACACAACAGATGCAATTTAAGAAACTGTCGTCTGAAGTTCCCAACTTTGAAGAATTGGTGACCTTCTGTCGTTTGTAACAAGAAGAAACAACAGATAAATGTTGTTGGAAGATAAAAAGAAACAACAGATAAATGTTGTTGGAAAATAGAAAGAAACAACAGATAAATGTTGTTGGAAAATAGAAAGAAACAACAGATAAATGTTTTGGGAAATAATCTTGGACAATAGATTTAGACATACATATGTGGTTATAATGTCACTTAGACAACATCGATGTGATGAGTTCTGTCGTCTGATTGCAACTTCTGTTGTTTGTTATTGATGTTGACTTCACTTTTCTGTTGTTTGATATTGATTTTGATTTCACTTTTCTGTTGTTTAAAAGTAAGAAGAAACAACAGATTATAGTTTGGTTCAGTTGTTCCTATATACGTTGAGACAACATATATTGTTAAACCTGTGTTGGATTTTAACCATATCAACATCATTCATAAATAACAATCACCAAAGCCATTAAAATTAGTCATCAAAATGAAGCCATATTTGTCATTGTCTCGACCAAAATACATGAATACATATAGTGATCAATCCCATCAGTTCCCTAATACTAAACTAGGTTCAAGTATGATCGATGAAGGCACAAAAAAACTAGCTAGATTTAAGTATAATCCTATAGTGACTAGTTCTATCTATAGGGACAAAAGAAGTTCCTTAAAACTATTCATCTACCATATATATATATATATATATGGAACTGACATGGCGATCTGCAAGCTGTTCTCTCCCAGTAAAATCGACATGAAATAGTCAAAGCAATCTGCATCACACATCAAAAGGGAGACATAAGTGAACTGGAATGTTAAGGCATGAACAGCTTAGCTTTGGGAATTTATTAAAAATTCATTTATATAGCCATGAACTTGAAATTTTGCAGACTCATAGTAAACATGTTAAGGTAGAACACACTGAAATTTCATACAATTCGGAGTTCGGAAAGTAAGGAAAAAGATGAACACAATCTGACTGAACTGCAGGAGTTATATAAAAAAATCTCAGCAGTATGGTCAACTTAGAAAATTCACCAAAAATTCATTGTAAGTCCAATGGACATGAAATCAGTTTTGAAACAACCATTTCAAATGCATAATTCAATATACATAAAAATCAGAGGTTAAATGATTCAAATAGGATTTCAAATCTCAACAGAAAATCAGAGGATACATTCAAAATGCTGGAACTTTCCCAAATGCAGACCAAATTTGGAAAAATCACCGAAAATTCACTTTGCTTCGGAATAAGATGAAACTTTCCAGATCCTTTTTTAACTAACAGAAAAGAAACATATCAAAATTTCAGGATATTTGAAGATCAGTTAGTAGGGTAAAACAAATACCAAAGAGAGCTGTGCTGCAGGGCAGTTTCTGCAGAATTCCAAAAGAAGTTAGCACCTATCCATGACTTCTTGGATCAACAACTTATGGAATACAAGTTATGAGTATCCTAATATCTCTCTCTCTCACACACACACACAGGGCAGTTTCTGCAACAGGCTTTGAACTTTTCTCAGATGTTAATCATCAAGGATAACAATCAATTTTGAAAATATATGCAGACATCAAAATCAAAGGGCATCATAAGAGGCAATCTGATGTTTATACGATGAAGAGAAATTCTCCTTCATACCATCCCATTATTCAAGATCCACAACATAAATTACACTAAAAAGAAACTCAGCTGAAGTCAGCCACAACTAAAGCCAATTGGACTTGAAACATGATAAAGCAATTTGTAAAGCTATGCTTACATGGACTCATCATCTGGGTGGCCAACAACCAGCAATGCAGTTCTCTTCTTGGCACTACCACTTGATATCAACAACACATTATACTAAACCAATAGTAAAAAAAAAAAAAACACTCTGTAAAATACAAACGCTCGTGCAGAACACCCTCCATTATTAGAATCATCCAAGAGCCCTTGGAAGGTGAGTATGAACCATGGAGAATTTTGAACAGAGAAGCTATCCATATTACAATCACAGAACACCCCTCCCCCGCCTTCTACTTCCTCTCACAGCCCAAATCTGCCAATGAACCCACACTCAACCTCGTTCACGGTCCTCTCCCCTGCGTAGCAATCCCGAGGATCCATTGACGGCAGACCCTGAGCCTTTTGTCCGCCTCACAAACCGCTATAATGATGAAGACAAGACCTTGCTTATAAGTTATAACTCATACAAATATGATTGCAATTTCCAATGGCCAAGCTAAGTAATTAAATTGATCAAAATAGAGGGAACTCAAAGTCTCAAAAACCTTGGAGTCCAGAATTGAAAACATGCATCACAGACTCGCTCCAAAGCAATATGATGTAGACATCTCAAACCTTTGTCAATTTACACCACCCACATTGTGATATAGACATACTTTGATATACATTTAAAGCCAAAAGTAGAATTGCTACGAAGAAAAAGAAGCTTGTAAAAATAAAATATATTGACAGTAGACAGAAAAAGGCATAGCCACACTTGCACCCATTTTGGATCTGAAGATCCACAATCTGCATAGGACTTGTTCGCAGATTGATGCAGCAAAAACTCCAGCCTTTTGTGCGGACCTGTTCAGAATTGAAAAAGATACAATATGCTCTTATCATAATGTGACAGAGATTTAAGACTAACAAGATCAATCAAAATAAATAAAACAATTGTATATTGGATAGACTGGACTACTTGGATGAACAGAGCTCATTGTTTATGTATTAATTCAAATGGTACATGATAACTAGCTAATCAACCATCGGTGAGGCATTTTAACAAACAGTTGTTGTACACAACTTAGCACCTATTTGACGATAAGCTATATGAGCAGAACTAAGCAAACTACACTCTACCCATTGTCAGTATGCAAATGAATAACTCGTAATTGACAGAAAGTAGAGATTTTTGTAAGAGAAGGGATATTCCAGTCCACAAAAATGAGTCCGAACATATAAATTGTATAGAGTTTATAGAACCACAAACATGACTTAGCAATAACGAAAAGCAAGCAAAGTAAAAGAAGAAGTGAACAACGCACCTAAGTAGATCTCTCCGAAGGATCCACTACTGTTCTTCCAGCCCTGTAATCTGTTACGTCCATTTGTTACTCATACTCAAGGTGTTGTCTTCTGGGTATAGTGAGCAGAGACGGCTTCAGAGCTGGAGACAGTACAACGACGACGAATCGTAGTCCAGCTCAAAACAATTTGAAGAACACCCATAAAGTTTAAGCAAATTTTATTCAAAGGTTATAGCTAATAAACACCCAAATCGAATTCAAGAATAAACCAATAAGGTAATCCAAAAACCCAGTACCAGATCCCTAAACCTGAGTAAAATTCAATTCCATTTCAGTCACTTCCAACCTGTAAATCAACAAATCCCTAATGCCCCAATCTAATTTCAAAGAAGATTAGCAAAACCCCCAAATCAATATCCCAACAAAACCCTAAAATCCAAAACGAATCGAAGTCGAAACCCTAAGAGGAAGAACGAGCTTACCATGCAATTAACAATACTGAATACTTCGGACTCCAGCTCTTGAAATCGAAGAACTCCAGTTCTGGGAAAACCTAGTTGGGGGAGTGCAAAGGAATCTTCTGTCTTTTCTGATGGAGAGGAATCAAGGGAATCTAGGTTGGGTTGCTGCTAATGGATGGGATGTTGCTACGTTGTTCCTCTGGGTTGCCTAGGGTTGCTGCTGGGTCGAGAGAGAGCTAGGCGCGAGAAGGTGTTTTTGATTTTTTGACCAAGTGTGGGAAAAACACAGACATGTTAAGGCAAATTGATGATAAGTTTACATGGTAACAAAACATAATTTTTGGACACACAAGGTGAGGTAATTTCCCCGTTTCATTCAGACAACATAAATCTGTCGTCTTATTTTTTCAATTGAAAGTGAGAATTTCTCAGTTTATTCATACGACAGTTATCTGTCGTCTGAATTTTTCAAAGCAAGAAAAACTAAAACAGTATGGATTCTCATGCTATTCAGACAACATAATTAATTTATATGTAGTCTGAAGAAGTTTAAAAAATTCAGACGAGAAAACAAGAATTCTGTCGTCTGAAGTGTGTCGTCTGAAGGCATTATTGGCATAGTGCTAATTTGGAAAAGAAGAATTGGTAAGGGTCTGGGTATCTTGAACATGTATTGTTGTGATCTGATTGTATTAAGTTGAAGTTGTGGTTTGATTGAATAAGCGAAATGAACTTTGGTTTGCAATACTCAAATGGTTAGTGCTTCAGAGAGTTGTCGGTTTCGTTAGAAAGTTGACGTAGTAATGAATTGAGTATGAATTGGCTTATGTATTGAGAAGGTTGGCTTTGTTAAATTAAAGAAGTGAATCTGTTGTAAATTTTGGAAGTGTAGTAATGGTTAACTCGGTGGGCTCTTTCAACGAAATGTTGGTTTGGAAAAAAAATAAGAGATATGGATACTGCCATATCGAGGCAGAAATGGGTATCAATAGGGGACCTTATGCCATTAAGTTAAAAGAAGGATTTTCCATTAAAGTTAATGAAATAGTAACAGTTAAAGTACTTTCTTAGTTACCATATCCCGGAATGAACATAATAAGCAAAGACATTCGGGAATGGTAAATTATCCTTTGTTTGTCTTGTCGAACGAATACTAAACAAGGAAAGGTCAAATGAATTGAGCCGAGCTATGTTTAATAGACACAAGTGTTAAGTTTGATCACCATATCCGAAATGATTCAAATGCTATGCCATTTGGATTGTTTGGGAATGGGTAAAGATTTTATCTATAAAAGGATAGTCCGATGGACTTTAAGGAAAACTAAATAAATGTTTTGGTTGCTCGGTTAGTTGAGTTATAATAACGTCAGGTTACTCATTGGTTAATTTTATTATAAAGGGCTTGTGTGTGTGCCTTTGGAACCGGACGAAGTATCAACAGTCAAAAAGGAAGCTAATTGTGGACGAGCACTCCAATTCCAGGTAGGGTGAGCTGTCCCTTCCTTGTTAGAGGCTTTTCAGTATATGTGGAATGCTATACTAAGATAGTATGTTGCCTGCAAGAACGTTTTTGGTTGTTCATTAGTCAATGCCTCGTGATACATGTGTTTTCAGAACTGATAGTTGCTAATTGTGAAAACCGAGGCTAGACTTGCATGTTGAGATACTGTACCCTTGTATGTGTGTACTTGTGACCTGAAAGTGAATGGGACCTAGACGCGTTGATTCCTAGGGATCCCACGGTGTCGATAACCGTGAACCTCCGGAGGGGGCCGTGCTCCTATGTTTTTCGAGGAAGAGTGAGTACAGACAGTGAACCAGTCATAGGAAACTCAGGGCCAGGAAATGGACACTTTCGCTACTTGTAGTCGGAAGTACTACAGAGTAGTTGGCCGGTTCTCGAATTCAGGACGAACCAGGTCGGTCACCGATTTGATTTATATTAGCCGGCAGGTAAGTATCTCGGAGCTCCAAGTGTGTGAAGCATACTGCATATGTTTTATGAAAGAAAACAAATGTTTGTGGTTGCCACTTTTCTTAAAGCATTTTTCGATAAACGTGAACAATATTATGTAGTAAATACTTTCAAGTATATTATTTTTCAAACCTAGCATGGTTGGGTAGGCCCCTATTGGGCATGCGAGGACGAAAGCTCACCCCTACAATAGTGTGCAGGTTTGAGCACGTGGTCGGGGAGCGTACAGGGGAGGTACATGGCTCGACTTGGCATATTCTTCTTGACTTTATCAAAAGAAGGTTTTGGTCCTTAATCGGATTTTGAAGTAGCTTGTTTATTTACTTTTTATCTATTTCCTAATCGTTTACCAAAATTTCGAGAGACCCGTAACCCTGGGGCGCATCTCTCATACTTGTATTTACTTGGTGATTTGTTATTTTCCAAATTGGGCTCCTATTGTAAGCCCAAATCCTTTAGCCCACTTTAAATTCCGCTTTTGAAAATATGTTGTTAGGTTGCTAGAATGATTTGTCCAAGAAAGTGTTTTGTGAACCAACAGTCCAAACCCAAAAGGCCTTGCGATTTCGGGTTGATGAGTTATCGGGATGTCATACGTGACATGTCGGTTTCTCATTGGCTCGGAGTCGCGGCGCTGTGGGACCCCCCTCTCGGGTCACCACACGGCGTTTTACCAGCATTGATCTGCATCGAAGAATCCCTCTAAACTTCCTAGCTGAGCCGCGTTGCCGCCTTCATCGAAACCCCAGACAGGAGCATTGTCAGCGTTGCTAAGGTTGAAATCTGCCGCCATGGCTGCCCAACTATTGCTCGACGAACCACCTCCTTCGAGATCCACAAGTTTCTCATCTTTCTCATTGTCCAACCCCACCAAGATTGCTAATCACCCCCATTTTGGTCTCAAGCCATCTATGGTATTCTCCGTGCTCGCAATTTCAGTCAAGTCGAGATCTGTTGTGAGTCATAGATATTTTAGGATTACTATTAGGAATAGAATAGAATTATTCTAATTGTATAGAATCAGGATTGTAATTGTGTGTTGATTACGTTCCTTGTTAGTCCAGAATTAGGGTTGTATAAAGTTGTATAAATATGCCTCTGTATCTTTAATGAAAGTGTGAGAGAATTCATCCTCTAAAGCTTCTTGTTCTCTAGAGATTCTTAGTTTCAACTTGGTATCAGAGCCAAGAATCCGATCTTGGATTTTTGGTGTTGGTTTATTATTCATTGCTTCCGCAGTGTAAAGTGAGAAGATTGTTGCAGTTCACGTATCATGGGTGGAGAAGAAAGTTCCAAGCAAATTGTGACTTCTGATGTGCAGAAGGTGGAGGTATCTGTGAATCAAGAATCCTCAGGAGGAGGATTTGGGGGTGCCAAGCTGAATGGCACGAATTATCGTACTTGGAGGAAGATGATGACTGCTCATCTTTGCGGTCTGGACAAGATGGGATATGTGAATGGATTGATTCAGACACCGGATGAACAAGATGTGGGTTATGCAAAGTGGGAAACTCATAATTGTGCCGTGATGTCTGTGCTCTACAAAACCATGATGGAGGAGGTAGTACAATTAATTATTGGGTGTGAAACTGCAGCAGAAATTTGGAGTACTCTAAAGCAATTGTATCTGAATGACTCAGATTTTGCCCAAATACATGAGCTCCATACCAAGGCATTCATGATGAGGCAGGATGGGCGGCCTGTGGCAGTATACTATGCTGCCCTTAAAGGTCTATGGCTGGAAATTGATCAAAGGCGTCCCAACAAGATGAAGAATGCTGATGACATCAAGTTACACAATGAAGAGAAGGATCTAATGAGGCTGCATATCTTCCTTCATGGTCTCAACAATAAGCATGCTAGTGCAAAGGGTGAGTTGCTCAGACGTGGAACTCCACCTACTCTTGAGGATGCCTTTGCATATATACGCAAAGATGAGACTCAACTTGATAGCACCAAAGCAATCCATTCGGAGTTATCAAGTCTCACTGTCCAAACCAAGCCTTCATCGACGAAATATGTACCACCGCCTCAACAACTTCGACCCCAACCAAGTTCTCAAGGAGGCACACGGCCGTACTGTACTTTTTGCAAGAATTATGGGCATTGGAGGACTAAGTGTTATCGATTGAATGGGTATCCGAATCAACAACATACTTGGAATAAATCAGGACCTAATCAACAAGGCCGTACCACTGCTGCAAATTTAATTCAAAATCCAGACTACCAGGGTATGGAGGAAACGGATCAGAAGACGGGTAATGCTTTAGTCTCTTTTGTTGGAAGAGGTAGGTTTGGTAAGGCTTTATTTGTCTCTGACTTTTTTGGGGAAGATACTTGAATTATTGATTCTGGTGCATCTGATCATATGACTTACAATAAATCATTCTTTACCTCTCTCTCAATCCCACCAGTGTCCAAAGTTACTAATGCTAACGGTGAAGCCTTTCCCGTATTAGGAATAGGAACTGTTAGAGTCACACCAAACCTAGAGCTTAGGAATGTGTTATATGTCCCTGATTTGTCACATCACTTAATCTCTGTTCCTCAACTAAATACTGAATCTCAGTGCTCTGTGACCTTTTTTCCTATGTATGTGGTTTTTCAGGATCTTCAAACAAGGGAGATAATTGGCCGAGGAGATTTGAGGGGGAGGTTGTTCCATCTAGATCGGATGTATGCAGGGATAACACCAGGGAAGAAGGCCCCAGTAGCTTTGATTTCGAGTTCTGAGCAGCGATTGAATGAAGTCTGGTTGTGGCATCGTCGTCTTGGTCATCCTTCCTTTAGTAATATGAGAAAGTCTATGCCCTCTTTGTTTTTGGGAATTTCAGAGTCATCTTTTAAGTGTGAAACTTGTGTTCTGGCCAAAAGTCATCGAGTTAGCTACCCTTTAAGTATTTCAAATAAAAGTCGTGTACCTTTTGAATTGATTCATTTTGATTTATGGGGACCCTCACGGGATCCTACTCCTTCTGGCATGCGCTATTTTGTGTCTTTTATTGATGATTGCACTCGTGTTTCTTGGATTGCTTTACTAAAGTCCAAGGATGCTGTGTTCTCGGCTTTTAAAAATTTTCAAAATATGATTTATACACAGTACAATGGTCGGATCAAGCTCTTTCGGTCTGACAATGGGGGGGAGTATATGAGCAACGAGTTCCAGGAGTATCTTTGTACACAGGGTATCATACATCAAACCACATGTCCTCAAACCCCAGAACAAAATGGTGTTTCTGAGCGTAAGAATCGTCACCTTCTTGAAGTTGCTCGTTCAATTCTCTTTAGTGCAAATATGCCCAAGTATCTGTGGGGAGAAGCAGTTCTCACTGCCTCTCATCTTATCAATAGGATGTCGTCTAGTGTTCTCCAGAATCAAATTCCATTTGAGGTCCTTTCGTCCCATGTATCGCTTCCTTCTTTCCATAATCTTCCTGCTCGAGTCTTTGGGTACATTGCCTTTGTTCATATTCCTAAGAACCAACGCTCGAAGTTAGAACCTCGTGCCTTGAAGTGTGTTTTTGTTGGGTTTGGGACACATCAGAAGGGGTATAAGTGTTTCCATCCTCCTACTAAAAAATTCTATGTGATGATGGATGTCACATTTTTCGAGGACGCCTGTTATTTTCCTCCCACTCACTCTTCTCTTCAGGGGGAGCAATATGGTTATTTTGAAGAGACAGTGAGTGACGGTGGCAGCAGTAGAAAGGACAAAGAAGACAAAGAAAACGAAGCAAAAGAAAGAGCAGAAAAAGAAGCAAAAGAAATCGAAGACAAAGAAAGAGAAGAAAACGACAGAGCTGGAAAAGAAGGAACAGAAATAAAAGAACGAGAAAGAAAAGACAACGCAAGAGCTGGAAGAGACATAAAAGAAATATAAGGAAAAGGCACCGAACGAGAAACGAGGAACCCGACCATCTCTGGTCGGCGTAGGCGGCCGGGAATGGAGGAAGGGGACCGGTGCGAAGTGGAGGGTGACAGTGTGACCATCTCTGGTCGGAATAGGCGGCGGGGAATGGAGGGAAGAGACCGGCGCGAACTGGATGGCGACGATGAACTGATTGGCGTCGGTGATCTTGAGACGGGGAAGGACAGCGACGGCGTCGGTGATCTGGAGACGGGGCAGGACAGCGACGTCGTTTTGGATAACGAGCAGGACGTTGTTTTGGATAACGAGCAGGACGACGTCGTTTCTTTTCAAGGACAGAACGACACCCCTAGAGAATCTGACTTGGGAAACATAACAACTCCCTTGGAAAACAGAACAACTCCCTCTCCTTCATCTCTCCCCTCGAGCCAAACTCTCCAAGATCCTGAAGGTCAACGTGAGGTAATACCTGAACCCAATTTATCTGTTTTACCTTTTCATTCTACTCGTGGGTAAACCACCAAAGAGATATGAACCCAGTCTTAAAGCTAAGTCTAGGTACCCGGTTGCCAATTATGTGTCTACACATAGGTTGTCCAAGTCATATGAGTCGTTTGTGCATCAGATTTCCTCTGTATCTATTCCTAACAAAGTGCAGGATGGTCTAAGAGATCCGAAGTGGTCAAGAGCGATGGAAGTGATACGTCTAAAGATGCACAACTTAAACCTTGCACTCAAATATCATCGCTGGTAATATAGTGATCAAGCAAGGGTCATTACCCGCTGAAGATTGTTCCTAAACTGCTAATCAAATGTCACAAACTACTCTAAACCATGCTACTGAACAGTTAACGAAAATAAATTAATTAACTAACCTAGACTCTATAGAATTTTCTATAAATTTTACAGGACACTAAATACATATTGAATAACACGCATACAAAATTTCAGAATAATCAGAGTTGATTTGATATATGAAACAATTCACGTAAAACTGAATACAGTAAGATAACAAAGCAGAAACAGATTTTATAACTTTAAAACTATTGATAGAAACAAAGCTAAGGACTCATTCTCCACCACCAAACACACTCAATCATATTAAAGCTCAGTTATGGAATCTTAATTCTCAATTGAATTTTCCCGAAGTTAACTCACAAGCTCGAATTAACCCATTACCCTTTCTTAGTTCCTCGTTAAGTGAATACAAGCTCACCACTTAATCTATTTCCGATTATGCAACCTAGACTCGCTAAATTTAACATATCAAAATCATTAAGCAAGGAAAGGGTTTGGATAAATCTAGGGTCACAAGTACGTTGGTAGTCTTGCTAAACCTAGGGTTTGAGTCACATGTAATTCAAGAAAACATTTTGCTACTCAATTGGAATCAACACACGACATATACGAATCTAGTGTTACTCCTAGCATTAGAACCCTAACCTCTTCATTTAGTTGCGCACCTAAACAAACAAGCAAAGATTCATCTTGTAGACACAGTGAAACAAACACTCAATTGATAATATAGAAAACCAAAAACTGAATTGTCTTCAATATGAATTGAACATGTTTGGGGCTTTGAAATCGCCCCTAGCTACCAAAGTATTTAGCTAGACATAGTCATGAAGAAAACAAAAACTAAAAGAAAAGAAAAGGAAGGGATGGCGGCTGGATGATGGCAGAAGATGTCGTTCTCTCCTTTCTCTTGTGCGGCAGAACCCCCGTCTAAACTGAACGTCTCCTCCCTTTATTGCTTAGGTTAGGAGATTTTCACTTCTTTTCCTTTTAGGATTCAAGTAGCTTCTCCTCCACTATGCCAATAACCTCATCAGACGACAGACAATGACCGTCGTCTGATATGCAAAAAATCTGTCGTCTAGTAAGCTGATATCTGATTGACGTTCAGACGACGGTTAAAGCCCGACGTCAGAAATTCACTCAGACGACAGACACCTAAAAAAAATCTGTCGTCTGAATGTGCTTAAATATGTACAAATTGTAAGTATATGTGGTTAGATATGAAATAGAACGACAGTCAAATGTTGTTGTTGTCAAACTCTAGCAACAGACTTTACAAATAATCTATTGTCTGTTTTAATGCGAGACGACAATAAAATGTCGTCTGAATGTGTAGAATTTCCATGTTTCTTTGCCAAATCTGTTGTGTGAACTTTATTGAAACAACATCCACTATTAGTTATCTATTGTCTCTATTGTTGTAAAAGGACATTTAAATGTCCTTTGAATGTGTAGATGCTTGAAGTATCTTTGATCTTTCTGTTGTGTGTACTTGTTTCAAACCATAGTTGTTGGTAACTTTCTATTGTTTGATATTATTTAAAAAGACATATAACTTCCAATGTATTATCATATATCCCAATGATGAAAGTCATACTCAAACCATGAAATACAGTTCGTTAACAACAGCATAAACTAATCTACCCCATTGATAAAAGTTTCAACACGTTGCTCCGACCTCCTCAAAAGGTCCTTCATGAAGAGAGTACTTGTCCCATGAGAAATCAGCAGTGTATCTATTGCGCAATGGTCAAAGACTTCACTACTTGTTTTCTGCTTGCCTTCTGCAGACGACGTATCGTCTCTACTTCCTAACCATTTCTGCCCTGATAGATCTATGCTTCCTAAGTGAGGACTACTTTTCTGTGACAACATCAACCAACATTAGTTCAGTTACCATTGGGCTAAACACATGAAATATAAGTCAAACTTTTATAGTCAAATTGCTTGATTAACAGTATCAAGCAGAAAACTCATTTGCAAAACTCAATCGAGATGCAAATGTATAGTTGACTATACTTCATGAATAGAGGTAACAAAAAAATGAACAGGGAAAGGTAGTAGTGAGCATATACCTCAGTCCCTACTTTTCTCCTCTTCCAAGTCAGCCTTGTTTCCAGCCAAGAACATTATTAAAGTTGGATTTGCTAATATCAAATGAGAAGTAAAATAAACTTGAGTGAGTTAGTAGTCTTTAAGAATATTAGTTACTCAAGTTATATCAATCCAAAAAGTGGTCACTCCAAAACTTTTCAAATGTACCTTGTCTTTGCAATTCAAAAACCCACTTCTTAGCTCATTAAAAACAAATTACTCATGCAGCGAAAAACAATATGCATCCAACTGATTACACTTAAAAAGTGCATAACTCATATTACAAATCACCAAAGAGTCTCGTATCATTTGACAGATAAAGTCTAAGCAACTCATATTGCAGATAATTAATGACATAGTCTTCGATCATTTGATAGATAAAATTTTAAGGCTTACAATGAGCATGTCACAAGTGGCTCATTCTGCTTTCAAAAGTTATATATCAAAGATGCTAAAGTCTTTGCTTCAAGAGTATCAAAAACAGAAAAACTTCAAGTTGATTACATATAATCTGCAGATACTTATAATGGAACCATTGCAGGGACTGTATAATGTTGAA
Organism: Rosa rugosa; assembly: GCF_958449725.1. Classification (NCBI taxonomy): domain Eukaryota; kingdom Viridiplantae; phylum Streptophyta; class Magnoliopsida; order Rosales; family Rosaceae; genus Rosa; species Rosa rugosa. The sequence goes on from NC_084826.1 coordinate 34,455,338, forward strand.
ACTTGAAAGTCTAATGTTCCGTGAAATTACAAACACGAACTTGCAAAAACCAGCAACACATAAGGACATCTGAACCTAAATTGGAGAGTTGAATGATTACCAGGCTTGTGATATCATAGACCAACAGCTGCAGCTGCATCGCGGTAATACATGGGAGCCAGGCCATGGTAACGTTCCTGACCTGCAGTGTCCCATATAATAGAGTGAATCAACCAACATATATTCCTCTTGCTATAAAACAAGTAGACTACTATGGACCACAGGAATTTATTACTACTACATCAATTTATCATTACAACATGTAACTGCTCCTACATGCTTCAAATGAAAATGTTCAAGACCTTTTTTTGTTAGTCATATTTGAATTAATGATCATGTCACTACAACAAATAAACCACGTAGCGAGCATGAATCTAGTAAGCACTAGTGCAGCAAAATCTGTACTAAACCAAAATAAACTAATAACATAAATAATTTACCACAACAGAGCATCCGAGGAAGAGTCATCATGGGGGCAATTGTCCACTAAGTACACAGAATCATTTGATTGTACTGCTGAGAAGATAAAAATAAATTGTTTCATATCCAGATAAGCATACATATACACTATGCTCAAAAGTAATCTTGAGAACCAAGATTTACAATTACCAACCCCAGCCTTTGTTGATAATGCCTCTTTGTCCAGTAGTTTTCAGAGCTTGAAGAATAATATTGGTCATCTTCTCTGGTTCTTGAAGAGGCTGATACAAGTCACAATAAAAGAAAGAAAAAAAAAACATTAGCATATAGTGAGCCAATTTACCACATCAATGAAATGTTCAGCTTAGTAACCTTTAGAATGCAAGTAGTGTATAATTAGTGCATAATTAAAAACTGAAACCATATTTGCAAAAACGTAAGTGATCGATGACATGAAGATAGTCACTAACCTTTAGTAGAATGCACTAGTCCGATCAATCCCTCTATCATTATTTGTAGTCCATTATAACATATTGGCAATTTCCACTATGACTACAACATGCATGTCCAAGCTAATTATGAGGGTACCACTATAGAAAAACAAGTGCATATAATTCGAGAAAACTCACAACAAATACAACTGTTAATTTGTCACTAAGTTCTGTAGAAGGCATAGAATATGTAGTCGGGCACAATAGAGCAGCACACAACTAATCAGCATGCTCCCTTCTATTGATCAATCAATAATTTGGGCTCAATAACAATGAAATTAGAAAGAAAAAAAATTAAGCAGGAAGGATACCATTTATAACCATTTCCAAATCTACAAGACCATACTAGGATCAGCATACTAGATAGAATGATAAACATTATAGCTTGGGACACCTAAAGCCTAAGAAAAAAAGAATTGACCTTTCTGGAAGTATGAAAGGAGAAGAAGAGGCTCTTGCCTCAAATGGTCTTCTGTCCAAGATTTCAGAAACATGCTTTCAAAATCTTCAATAAATCCAATCTACAAAACCCACAAACACAATTGAATTGAATAAAACATGACAAAACTAAATTGACCCATCAATGAGATGCTAGCAAAACCAATGAAAAATGGCCTTTCCTTTGCTACTCTTATCAACTGGAGCAGCAACCTTTAGTTTTCCAACTCTCCTGAAAATAAGATGCACATAATACAAATATACACGTATCAAACCTCGCAAACAACAAGCATGAAACTGAAACTTAACAAAGATAGTTAAGCAAAACAAAGTTCAGATAGGTAATGACCCGAAAAGTGCAAATGAAAATGGAAATAAAATGCTAACTAACCTATCATCTCCTTCTCCGATTCACGAACACCCCGCAATTCGAATCCAGGGGTTGGTTAAGCTCCTTCACCGATTTCAGAGACGAATCGTACCTTCGAAAAGAAAATTTGAACATAACCCAGACAAAAGAAAACCTTGTATCCCCAATTCGAATATAACCCAGTAAACACAAATCAAATTTGAATAGAAATTTTCAATTAAAACCCTAAAACCCAATCCAAAAGAAATTCTAAATAAATTGATTAACAGTGAATCGAAGGGCTTACCCAACAATAGTGAAACAATACGGATTGAAAGCGTTGAAATCTTCTCAACACCAACAAGAACTCGTGAGAGGGATTGAGATGGTTTGGCTGTATGGTTTGAAAAAGTGATTGAGATGGGTTCTATGTTTGTCGAAGAGAGATGGGGGAGATTGAGTTTTCAGTTTTGATTAGAGGAGAGTTTAATGGGGGAGATCTGCCAAGAAATTTGTGTTGAGTTGGGGCTACTGGGTTCTTCTGTGCCTAAGGGAGAGTGAGATAGATAGGGTTTCTCAGATGTGGAAGAGAAAATTTTTCAAAGGGTTAAATTTGTCGGGGAGAGAGAAATAGCTTTAAAATTTGGCATATATCCCTTCATGTTGTGCCAAAAAAACAAACAGCTATGACAAAAAAAAAATTATCTCCTTTGACAAGACGACAGATAAATGTCGTCTGAACAAAAAAAAAAAAAAAGCAGATACAACACGAACCGAAATCAAATTTATCTCCTTTGATTAGATGACAGATAACTGTAGTGTGAAGACAAACCTAATTCTCAAAGCTAACTTACCATGGTATGTTGCTATATTCAGACGACAGTTTTTACACTGTCTGTCGTTAAAATATATCAGACGACAGAAACCAACCTGTCTGTCGTCTGATCTCTGTCGTCTGATGAGGTTATTGGCATATATAGTGCTCTAAGATTCCTAATAATTTTCACCCATAAAAATATGTCATATATCTCTAATAAACAGAGATATTCAGTTAATACTCGTCGGTGGGCTTCTAAAAGGAATTCGGGCCTCAAATCATGAATTTCCGTCAAAGTGTCAGATTCTCGGACTGCCCGACCTTGCTGTACTAAATCAGCCATAACTTCTTGTAGGAAAATGATATGAATGAACCGTCAAAAGTTCTGGAAACAAGACATCGAAGGCTTTCCAACCATATAAAGCTCACTGTCTGGTTCATTCTGAGCTGCTCTCAGTTTCATGTCGAAGTTGACTGATCGATCTGCACAGGAAGATTTACTGATTTAGCTTCCTTTCTTCTACTTTGCTCCATAACACCTACAAAACATAAAAATAAAGTAAATGACTCAAATAGATGGAAAACTAGCTAAGAAAACATGAAGAAATCAATACAAAATCATTTACATTTATGAGCTTATCAGGAAGAAGAGATGGAAGCTATACAGAAGAATAATACTTGGGAATTGATGGTCTTACCTAAAGGGAAAAAACCAGTTGGATGTTAATGGGTGTACACAATTAAACATGATTCAGATGGCTCAGTTAGTAGATATAAGGCAAGGTTGGTAGCAAAAGGGTTTACACAGACATATAGTGTAGACTATGATGAGACGTTTGCACCCGTAGCCAAGATCAATACTATCAGAGTGCTTCTCTCTTTGGCAGCTAATCTGGATTGGCCTCTTAAGCAACTGGATGTGAAAAATGCTTTTCTACATGGAGATTTGGCTGAAGAAGTGTATATGAGTCTACCTCCCGGATATGAGACCGCTGATAAGACGGATGTCGTGTGTAGGTTGAATAAGTCGCTCTATGGTTTGAAACAATCGCCCCGTGCGTGGTTTGGGCGCTTTACACAGGCAATGAAGCGGTTTGGTTACAAACAAAGCAACTCGGATCATACTCTCTTCCTTAAGCATCAGAAGGGTAAAGTAACGGCGTTAATTATCTATGTTGATGATATGGTGGTCACAGGTGATGATCGAGATGAAATTAGAAGGTTGCAGCAGCAGTTAGCTTCGGAATTTGAGATGAAAGCCTTGGTGACTTGAGATACTTCCTTGGGATAGAGGTAGCTAGGGGGAGTAGCAGCATCTTCTTGTGCCAAAGAAAATATGTTATAGACTTGCTGTCAGAAACGGGCATGTTAGATTGCAGACCAGCTGATACACCAATTGAACAGAATCATCGGTTAGCGGAGTACCCTGATCAAGTCCCGACTGATAGGGCGAGGTATCAAAGGTTAGTTGGCAGATTAATCTATTTGGGTCACACTAGACCTGATTTGGCATATGCAGTGAGTGTGGTGAGCCAGTTCATGCATAATCCTAGTGAGGATCATATGGATGCAGTCGTGCGGATCCTGCGGTATCTAAAGAAAGCTCCTGGGAAGGGTCTTATGTTCTCAAAGCATCATTACCTAGAGGTGAGTGGTTATACTGATGCTGAATTGGGCTGGTTGTATTACTGATAGGAGATCAACCTCGGGTTACTTTACATTTGTTGGAGGGAACCTTGTCACTTGGAAGAGTAAAAAACAAAAGGTGGTGGCAAGGTCCAGTGCAGAAGTCGAGTATAAAGGTATGGCACATGGAGTATGTGAGTTGTTATGGTTACGTAATTTATTGCGTGATTTGGGGTTCAAGCCAAAAAGGGCTATGGAGTTGTTTTGTGATAACAAAGCAGCTATTGAAATTTCACATAACCCGGTACAGCATGATCGTACGAAGCATGTGGAAGTGGACAAGCACTTTATCAAAGAGAAGTTGGATGCAAACCTCATTGCCTTCCCATTTGTACCAACTGAGGAGCAGTTAGCAGATATTTTGACTAAAGGTGTATCAGTCAAAGCATTTCATGACTCACTTGACAAGTTGGGCATTCGAGATGTGTATGCTCCAACTTGAGGGGGAGTGTTGTGAGTCATAGATATTTTAGGATTACTATTAGGAATAGAATAGAATTATTCTAATTGTATAGAATCAGGATTGTAATTGTGTGTTGATTACTTTCCTTGTTAGTCTAGAATTAGGGTTGTATAAAGTTGTATGAATATGCCTCTGTATCTTTAATGAAAGTGTGAGAGAATTCAACCTCTAAAGCTTCTTGTTCTCTAGAGATTCTTAGTTTCAACTCGTCCCGGCAAGGTGTGATTGCAGTGAAAGCACCCAAATCTAGACGTGCATGGGTTGTCGCCGAGAAGCATCAACGGTGAGGGTCTAAGAAGCAATAGTCGGGTGTGGAGAGGGAACCCCGCTTAGAAATTAAGGAGACCGACACCGATCTCCATGGTTGAAGCACCAAGCCAAAGCGGCTAGGTTTTGGGAGCCTCGTAGAGGCCATATAAATTTGATCATATAATTTGAGTAGTTTGTGGAGTACGTTAATGTTTATCTTTGATAGATATATAAATATATGCAGCAATATAGTAGGAAAATGAGGATCCATCAATTACTTGTAGTCTTTTTTTCTAACCCTAATAACATTACATAATAGAAGGGAAATGAGCGATTGTGAATATTAAAAGTGAGGTACAACAGCTCAATATTCCATAAACTGCGCATGCCATGCCAGTGGAGTGCACTCAAAGCTGATTAAGAATATGAGATGTCCAAGAAGAGGAAGATGAGTTTGTATGAGATGGAAAGTAGCTAGGAGCTTAATTAATCAATCAATTATACCAAACATAATATACCTAAAACAGGTCAAATAGAATAATATATAGTAGCGTGAGGGATAAAATTATGTGAAAGTTACTTGGAAATGTGACACCAACAATCCCGTGACGCAGCAGCAGCAGCTACTTGCTTTTGATATAGTATACAAATCAGAATATGATGATGAGCTGCATACGCGGCCCTCCGCCCTTATCACCGCCACAGACTCATCACTCGTACAACCTACACCGCCACCGCCAAAACCAAAATATTAAAGAACAACTTAGAAAAAAAAATATTATATGCAAAGCCAGGATTGATTTTATTTGTCACGCGAACACTACTATTTCATTCAAAGTTCATACTATAAGGTGGGTATATCACAGGGAAATTTCCTGCTTATTCACGAGTACGTACTACATATCTTACATTTGGCTCCCAAGCCATTTCTCTAATTGGGTCATATATTAATTTCAATGAATCAAGGAAGACTGAAAATATAATAAAGCCCAAAAAATTATATTTTCTTTTCTCATGAAAATATAATAAACCCAGTTAATAATGGAAAGCACAAAGGCTACATTTTTAACTGTTCCAAAAAATAGAGGAAAAAAAGAAAAAGAAAAAAAAAAGTCAAGGACACTAGAACTACAAAAGATTGATATTTTAAACAATAAAGGAATTTAAAAAGAAAAAAAAAAAAAAAAAAAAAAAGGGTGGAAATGTTGTAACGTAGCTTCCAACACATACACTTTGTCTTCATTTAATTAAATTATCAAGTTTATGGCGCAACGCGGACTCTACTAAGAATGTCAAAACCAGATACAACTGGCTCCATGATCTATTTCTAGTTGAGACCTCTTCCCTCTTCAAGGCGCTCACCTACATATAAATGGGCAACTAACTCTCATTCATCGATCATCTTAGGCATATACAAATGGGCAACTACATTTCTTGCAGTCTGTCAAGTAATACTGGCGGAGGAAAGCACTGCAAAGTGACCAAAGTAGTGGTTCCGAGCGGTGAAGTTCGAGAGATGAATGAACCGGTAAAAGCCGCGGAGGTGATGCTCGACACCCCAAACTACTTCCTGGTAAACTCCAAGTGTCTCCATATGGGCAGGAGGTTTTCTGCTCTTAATGCTGACCAAGACTTGGAGATGGGCAGCGTTTACGTCATGTTTCCCATGAAGAGGCTCAACTCTACAGTCACATCTTCTGACATGGCCGCCTTGTTCCTCACCGCCGTTGCCACTCCCAAGGCCATGCACAAGCCCAAACGGCAGCTTTCCGGTGGCAAGGTCAGGGTGCGGCCGGCTGATCATGACGATCACGATCAAACCACCATTAATAAGATGAATTCAGACAAGGGGCCAAAGCTAAATCTGGATGATATCGAAGAGTTCTCGGCCCCAGAGTTCATGCATCGATTATCCATGAGTAGGTCCAAGAAGCCATTGTTGGAGACCATAACAGAAGAGGTTGTTGGTGTTTGTTCAAGGTGAAAGTCATACCAATTAGTAAAAATGTTGTACATGCATGTATTACAAACTTAATTAATTACAGCAGTTAAGTTTCAAAGTGATTGCGGACCAAAACAAACAGCCGGATTTTTCTGTTTTTCCATCACCTACGTAAAAACCTCTAGGTATCTCTGCCCTTTATTTTTTGGGTAAAATGCTCCAATGATACCTTTAACTATATGCAATCTGTTGACATAAAGAATGGAGCTAGAATTCTACATTTATCATTCTTAATTTCGTAGCTTAAACTCATAAAGGGAATAGGATTAGAGTACTTTTTCTTTCTCTGTTATTTTTTTTTTAAAATAACAGGAAAATAATCCTCGAAGGCCTCTGGCCCAGACCCGGCTGCTTGAAAGGTTTGAATAAGTTTTCCAGCTATATCATCCAAGGGTCTTTGGCATGTGCCGCACAGCTCCCCTAGGAAATTTGTTTTGCAATTTACTTTTTTTCAAGTGGAAAACTCCGGCAACGACATGGACAGCCAGAGACTTTTTTCTCTTCTTTTTTCTCATTTTTTTATCAGAGCTGGAGGAACCCCGAGGCTATATTTACAAAAGCAGCCCAGGAACAAAAGGGATAATGAAATCCCAAATTGTTCAAGTTATACATTCGAAACACATTCTTTCCTACCCTAAATGTACATTAGAAAACATGGGAGTGGAAGCAGTAAATTTGTAGTCACAAAAATCTTTCGATCCTCAGTTGCCATCTTCAGAAGCCACATCCATCTTCCTCGTCTGAGAATGAAACATTTCAGCTAAATCAGAAGCTGTGCTACATTCATCTGGTTTTCTATCAGTCACAGTGCGAATGTATCTTGGGAATCGAATGGAAATGCCACGTGATGGATGAACTAGACCTAAAGCAGCCTGGTGAACTGGAGACACTGTAAAGTCTGCACCTCTTATTTCCCATACAAGCTCAGGAGAAAACCACATATCAGGCACCTCAGCTGTTCTATAATAAGGTGGTTTTTTGGCCAAGATCTTGTCCCCAGAATAAAAACTTTTCACCTGCAGTCAAACAATAGACAACAAGCATGTTAAAAAGCTGAAATGATAAATAGACCTCAACAAGGAATCCAAGTTAGGAGGATCTACGACAGTACTAAATTTCCATGGGTTAATATGTCCTTGTGCCGCAGAAAATACTAACAAATTAATTGGTTTTTACACTGTGCTACCATCAAGCAATTATGTATTTTATAAAATTTGTAGTAGCACCAAGCAATAGGCAGAATCAAAAATACCGAGAAGCATGTGTCAAAGACTAGTACGTAAACTATACATTTATTCACTAGACCAGAAAGACAAAAACCATTATTTGCATAGGCAGTGGATTAGAAAAAACTTTGATGGTACTCCAATCAATCGTAGTATAATTTATTTGTGAGGTTTAGGATGGTCTAGGGTATTAAGGTTCTTTGGCTAGCAAAAGAAACAACCCTTGCATTAATCAGCGACAATACATAACTAGTATGGGGAACCACAATGTCATGCAGCCACAGTTCCTTCAATGAGTCATAATACCTAACTAGCAACGTTCCCAAAAGGGCATGTACTTTCTTCAGTATAGTGAAAATCAGCAATACACTTACCTCTGTATAAAATAAATCTGAAAACCCAGACATAACACGACAGACGCTTTGAAATTCTTCAGTTTCAGGATTGTAACATGCCATGAGAAATGGACTGTACCTGGAACATGAGTACATATTTGAGGGAAATTTAGTAAGCACACAAAACCAGAGTAACCACCCCTTCCCATGGGCATGAAAAGATTCAGTCCGTATTTATTTCAGGCAATTAAATAATTCAAGGTACTTCACTTGCTCCATGCACTACCAGACGAATATGAAACGAAAACTAAAAATCAGTAAGATTTAATTTTTTTACCCACTGTTTCTATTCAAATGGTTATACTCTCAAAGTGGATTTGTGCCTCCAATCACATGAACAGCAATTTTTTATTTTATTTTCTGATACATCAATGACTTGAAGAATATTAAAGTGATTAAACTGCTATTTCATTGGTGAAAAGAAGTAATTACCAGCCTGCCTTTCTCCCGTTTCCATGCCAAGCTCCAATTGGGACTAAATCAAGAGTATCGCCCAATCCCTCCATGTAGTCTCGCTTGACCTAAAGAGGACCAACAAAAACAGAAGAATTTATTCACAGGTGAGAAAAGTAGATTAAAAATTCAATGCTTCTAACATATTTAACATAGAAGTTTTGAATGGCGTTGACCTTTAACCAAGTATCTGTACGCTTTGATGGAGAATATCCAGCATCAACATCTAAAGATTTAACTATAATCCCTTCACATGAGGAAACAAATGCATTTTCAAGGAAAGAGTTTATTTTGGTTAATGTCGCTTCACTGGTTAAACAAGCATCCTCTGCCTCAACCTACAAGCAGATAGATCATACAAATGCCATTGAAGAAAAATATTAGTTTCTCATATTTTCTGGCCAATGAATTATCGTTATGTGCAAATGTAAAGAATAATTGTGAAGATACTAAACCAGAAGCACTTACTGTCATTTCCTTGGCATATTCAAAGTAACCCAACTTCTCATCGTAGAACAACTCTTTCAAATCTGCAGGTTTTGGAGCACCAAAGTTTACAATATAATACAATGAGGTATTCTGTATTCTATTAGGAAACATATAAAGGCATTGCAAAAAGGATGTAATGCATACACTTTCGCCTTCTCCGCAGAGGAAAGCTTAACAACCTGTGATAAGAAACAATTACATCCGCCTTAAGATAAACTAAAGTAAAAATAATAATAATAATAATAATAATAAATAAATATAAAAAAATAAAAAAAATGATAAAAGCAGAGACAACAATATTAGAGCTATACACAACTCTAGGAGGTGAACCTTTGACAACACAAAAGATAAGTAAGGTCTTTTAACTCTTTTGAGCCTGCAATGCTTGAATTCATAATGAATAAGAAGAAATAAGAATGAAGCGAGGATAATACACGATAAGCAAAAGGACAGGTGTATTTAGCAGTTAGGTTTAACATTACCCGTTACATTTTAGATAGCCTATAACAATAGTTTTACCATTCTTAAAATTATATCTCCCTAATCACTATCATACATCACCAAACAAATAATTAATAATAAGTTTCTTTTTTCTTTTAAAATTGATTTAAAATAAACTTATCTTGTCAGTGTAATGGGATTGATTTAAAATTCTGCGACAAAAAGATTGAACAATTAATTAGCATTATTTCATTGGGTTCAACTAGACTTTACCATTGCTAAAATTCTGCATCACAAGAGTCATATCATGTATCCCAAATTACTATCAAACCTTACAAAACAAATCAATTGAAAATAACTCATTAACTGAGTTTAAAACAATTATTGCAGTAACGTAGGATATAATCTGCTAAAACAGCAATAAGTTATGCCCAATTAGTTTAGTTATATTGGATTTCTACTGATTTGTCATATTTGCGCTGCATAAAATATACTAAATCCATTATTAATTGGTGTAGCATTTTTCACTACATATTGATAAAATTGAGGAAAGAAACACTACTGAAGGAGTTGAGATATTTACTGTTGTCCATTGGCAAACATGATGTCGAAGACAAAGACGCAAATGTTGACCTGCGCAAAAAGAAATTATTTGACACCAGATTCAGTACTTTAAAATACTAAGAACTGGACTCAAAGACCAATTTTAGCAGTGTTTTTAATCAAAAGAATTTTAATTTATTCACTAACTGAACCTCCATAGATATGTAAGTTAACCATTATTAATAGGTCAGTTCTTTGATAATTTCTTCTTCACATTAATAGATGTAAGCATTGGTGTAGTGTTAACATCTTATCTGCCCCGTTTAAGAATACACAAGATGACGATAACATAATTAACCTTTATGCTATCCAACGTTATTGATGCATCTCTGCTCCCTCTCCCACGTGAAGATAATTCTTGGAAGGACATTAGCTTGCAACCATTCTTCCTATCAACTCCAACAACCTGAAACCAGAAAAGAACATAACAAAGCCTACTTGTAGTTGTACACCACCAAAAGAGAATAAAAATAAATTAATTTCTGGAATGTGCGTCTCTGTGTGATTGTGCATCAAAGAGATTTTACCTCTGCATCCAGTATGAAAGTCACTGCATCGGGTTTACAAGATTGATTGATTATATTAATCAGATCTGGAAATCTCGAAGTTGACTCATCCCCATTTCTTGTAAAAACATGCATGGACCCATCAACTAGTTTATGAATTTGTGCACGCTGGCCATCATATCTGCAATTATGCCAATTATGGCCAATAGCAGATATATCACATTTTCAGGTCAAGCACACTTTGGCATAGAGCCACTTGAGCACATATTCTAGATATACACAATAAGGGTGAAGGGGATTCCAACTTGGATCCTCTTCGAACAAAGTGGATAGAAATACCAACAGAGAGAGAGAGAGAGAGAGAGAGTTACTTGTATTCACATGTAAAAGCTTTATTTTCAAATAGCTTCAGTGCTTGCTGAACACCATTTGTGATTCTACCTCAGGAAATAAACAATAAAAACAGTAAGTTTCCGCACTAGTATCCTTTCTACTTAAAACTTTTCTCAAAGCATTAACTTTTCAAAAGCACTATACCTTGCAAGCATTGGCTTGATAGGTATTCCTGGAACCATTGACAAAGTTGATGAGGAGAATCCAATGCCTCTTTTCATGAGAGAAGGAACGACCAAATCCTACTTACAATTAATCACATAACCCATCTAGAGATATGAAAAAGAGGAAAACAAGCATAGTCCCTCCAAAATATAAAAAATATATATAAACAAATGAAAGAAAAGGGAAAACTTGCTAAGAAAAACTGTAGCTTATTTGATGTGATGGAATATTGATTCAAATGGACTTTCTTCAAGACCATATCTAACAGAAAGAACACAGAACCCTGAAACATTGTTGGATAAGGAAAAAAAAAAATATATATATATATATATATATATATATACACACACATATATTTTGAATATTGATGTTCTTAATAATCTAAATAACACGTATATCTTACTTGAATTAGCATCTTGGAATCTTGCTTGTATTAGGATTAGTATCCAACTTGAATAATTAGTAGGTTATGTTGACTGTTTATATTATTGACTTGTCGATGTAAGAGACATCAGAAGATGAAGCTAATGTAGCTATCTAATAACTTCAAGCCAGCTCAAATACAAATGTAGGAGTTCAGGAGTCTTGCCAACAATTGACAACCATAACTAGTCTTCAAGTCTTAAGTCATCTACATTGCTAAACAAAATTTCTAAGAAAAATTGAAGGGTTTATCTCTTCAACAGTTAAACCAAGAAAAAATACCACGAATTCACCATTACTTGCAATTTTCTAATTTCCACACATTAACAAATATCATAGTAGAAGAAGATGGGCGAGATGCGCGTAAAATTTTATGACAACTACAAATACGTACCAAATTGGGCAGTACATTGTATGCTTCAACTACAGCTGCTGAATGGCGCTAAAAAAATTAAGAGAACAGTCAGAGAAGAAAACAAGAATATGGAATAAATTTACAATTCTAAATCGTAAGTATCGCATCCACAATTATGAAAGTCTAGACTTTCTAATAAAAAAACTGATATAATCATCTACAATTATGAAAGTCTTCACTGCATAATAATAAAACTAAAACCTGAAGCTTGTCCTTCAAACTTTCTATACTTCCTTCGTGATTACAGCTATGGAAGGAATTCAGAACAACAGCTTGAGCCAGAGCAGGTAGGACAGTTTTCATCATTGCTCCGATACGTAAGTTTCGAACCTATACAGAAAATGATATTCAGAATGTCACAAGCATTTTCCTTTCATCCTACGCAATTTTAAGTCGGTGAAATTGCCAAGAGGAGAAGAATGAATGACCAAAATAACGCTAACTATAATACTTGGTAAAATTTTGAAACCAGTAGAGACCAAATACAAACAAAAAGAAGAGAATCAATTTCCCAAATCAGTTTAGGAATAATCAAAAATGTATTTTCTTCTGTCTTTCTTTGCAGAAGAGCAGGGCTTCTCATTTTTCATGTTGTAAAAACTATAGAACGATAGATTCTTCAAGTTGTCAAGATTTGAATTATCAAATAGACAGCACTAATTGAATTGATCGATCATGCATTACAAACTAAGAAGAATGAAAACACTCCCTCCTGCCAGGTACATAGACACCAGAGTGAGGGAGGGAGGGAATGAGTTAAAAAAAAAAAACAAAAAAACATGAAAAACAAAAAAAAAACAAATAAACCAAAAAAACACCAAAAATAAAAAAAATAGTTTACATATTGGTAGGGTCATCCCACTTCATCTAGCAGCCAAACTGGCCTTTCAACCCTAAAAAAAAAAAAATATATACAATAAATTTCCTCATACGAATGCAAACAAAACTTATATAGGTAATATCACTAATCACCTTTTGTACTCTACATTCCCCTGTTGAAACAGCATTGTCATCAATAAACCTAGTCATGCCCATGCAAACATATTAAACAAAAAAGCCCTATAAGTGCGTTACCAAAGTTCTAACAAGGAACTTCATCTCTTTCTCTCTGCAAGAACGCAAGAGATTCACAATCAGGCTTCTCTTTCGAGCACTGCTTCCAGTACCTGTTTGTACACTGATGAGTATTACATAAGAAATTCATATTGATGAGATGTGAGTACTCTAAGGTAATGAAACAATAACTGATAAAGTAATCTGGGGTTCACATCCAAAACCAATTGGCAATGGATGGAGTGGCCCAAACCCTTATAAACTCATAGGCAAGGTCCCATTTTTCCCATGTGGGATGTATATATTCTCAACACGCCCCCGCACGTGTGGCGAATTTTCAAGCCATACACGTGGACAACTTTTGGGTGACGTGGAGCCCGTGTGGCCGTTAGGCATGCACACGTGGGTAACCCGCTCTGATACCATGATAAAGTAATCTGGGTTTCACATCCAAAACCAATTGGCAGTGGATGGAGTGGCCCAAACCCTTATAAACCCATAGGCAAGGTCCCATTTTTCCCATGTGGGATGTATATATTCTCAACAATAACTTAATAAGAAAAATACATGATTCACCTAACTTTCCATGATCTAAATAACCGAATATTCAGAACGCAAACACTTTTTTTGAGGGATACACAAACAAATTTTGTTTATGCCAAAATGGTCATAAATAAATGAACAAACTACTTGAGGCTAAAGCATCTACAAGCACAATGAGAACCCTCTTATGTTATCGCATATAACAACAAAGTTTCTGTAAGATTCAAATAAATTTTTTACAATTCTTTAAAACACAGTAACCCCAAGGATGCAATCACCACTAATATAGTTTTTTTTTTTTTTTTTTTTTGGCTCTTTAGGTTATAGAACTAAATTCCACTATTTCCAGACTAACAGCATTATAGCCATTAAGAGCAAGTTGACCCGTTGAGGTCACAGGGTCAGATACTATTCACTGCTTTTTGCCTTTCATTTCCACCATCTAGGTCACTGGGTCAGATACTGTTCACAAAAGGTCACCGAATGTCAGTTTGCAAGTCACGAAATTGACCCAGAGTGACCTTTTGTGAACAATATCTGACCCAGTGACCTAGATGGTGGAAATGAAAGGCAAAAAGCAGTGAATAGTATTGACCCAGTGACCTCAACGGGTGAACTTGTTCTAAGTGAGTTTATGGCCTGCTTTTTTTAAAATATCATCAAAGGAAAACCACAAAAAAAGGCCAGATCACCGAGAAACAGCCCAAGGGAAAATTAACGATTAGAGGGTCTTCCAAAAATTGCTAAAAATGTCTGTTAGGTTAATTTTTTCATTTCTTCAAATTATGTTCTGCACGACAATCCAAATAGACCACGAAAAAATTAAAAAATTCAAAGAAAGTCTACACATTGATTCTACTTTCATTTCGTCATTTTTGTTTAAAGCACAAGAGCAAAAGGCAGACTCAAGAACTGCAACTCATGGACAAAAGAAAAGGCGAGAGAGATTTGCACTGAAACAAGTGTCAGTAGTATGAAAAGCATTGCAAGTGTCAATCTAGTTTGCCACTTGTTAGACCTAGGTTCCACTACGTCACTTAATAGATACACGTGCTCCAACCAATGTAACTGATCCTTGGTGTACACCCTCAGTTCCTAGTAGTACTGCTTCCAAGTTTACAAAAAAAAAAAAATAATAAATAAATAAAAAAAGTAGTACCACTTCCGAGTGAAAGTACTGTAATTTTCAATGCTATAGTTAACCTAATAGATCAGTACCGAACCAAAACCAATTGGGGCATTCATACCTTATCTTCCGGAGTGCAGAAAATATATCTTTTATTAGAAGTGGTGGAGGAGGGGCAAGCAAAGTCTGTGTCTGCCGGCATGCTTGAGCAACATCACCTATAAGCATAATAGATCATTCATAATTTATTCAGACCTTGCAGAAAGAAAACCCAACAAAAATAATAATAATAATAAAATAAAATTACAAGAAGAATGATAGAGTCCTACCAAGATCTCCCAATGCATTGTACATATCCCTGATTTTGGATCTGCTTGTCCCACATGCGTCCTCCAGTGCTGCTGTGACCAAACTTCCACCAATGTTCAGTTCCTATATCATTCATACATGTGAGAATTCCTTTCCTTCCTTGTGTTTCTTTCTGTTTATATTTATTTGTCAGGAGAGGGGTCTAAGCGAGCATTAGAGTCCTCACTCTTGTCATTAGCCAGAATAATGGATTTAGAAAAAGGAACTATGCTGCATAACGCAGTAATCAGGCAAAAAAATGCATCAAAGCACATTGAACAGAAAACATCAAAAAAGTATAGGGTACATTAGAGTTGTTCAACACAAAAATTGCTCACCAGACCTTCAACCTGAGTAAATGAAATAATAATAATATCCATTTATTTTGACAAATTTAATCCCATTTACAATACTATATTGGAACCAGAAACTTCCGTCAGTAACTTAACTACTTTTACGTAAGCATAAACCTTAGGCTACTATTGTTAAGAAGACATAGAGTAAGTTAATTATGAAAGTTTAGTGTACAAATAACTTAACTTCATCCCACAATACATATGAGACAGAGATATAGCATTTTCCTATGTACAGGAATACAATACTTTTCGAGAAACAATTTTTATTGATCACAAAGAATGATACATAAAAGTAGACAAGAGGTGCAAAGCAGAAAAGCAATAGCAAAACCCAGAAAGCTATGTCAAATACAATAAGCTTGCCGCAGACAAACCACCCCTTATACAAAAGAAAATAAATAAAAGGTGGAAGATAGAGAAACCTACCAAATGAAAGAGAAAAAAGATAGACACACCTCAACATATACAAGGCCTTATATGAAAATATTTTATTACTCAACTTCTTCACCATTTAAAATGTGTGTGTGTGTGTGTGTTGATGTATATAGAGCAATCATCTAAGAACTGAAAGGTGAAAAAGTACAGCAGTTGTACAAAAAAAAAACAAAACAAAACAAAACAAATACACATGATTAAAGAGGATGTTCAACTAACCACATTTTCGTGGTCTGCAGCTATCTTATTGGTGCACAAATAAACTGAAGGCAGCACATCATCAGGAGACAGGGCAAGCAAACTGAAAGAAAGATTGCAAGCAATTTTGTGCCGCAATAACAAAAAAATTATAAAAAGGTTGTCCCAATAATATATAAAGGTCGATCAAATAAGAACAAAGCACACACCAGACCTTCTGAACATATTGCAGAGCATAGAAGCAGCCTTTATCTTGCCTTTTTCATCCTCTAGTAAGTCAAAGGTTCGTGCAAGATGTAAATATGGAGCATGTTGTCCATTGCTCCAGCATGCTGCATATGTATCTACATGTTATGCAATATCATCTCTGCAAGGAATAGATTAAAGGACACTACAAAGAAAAAGTTCAATGGCTTGTCCTTACTGAAAACAGACTAACCATGATCTACAGGATTGTATTTTTCTGGTGGTAGTGACACAGAAGTTGCAGCGACGTTATCTGGTAATGACCCCTGTACAGACAAATCAGCTACCACTCCTATTTTCCCTAATTCAATTTTTTTTTGGACAGAAGAACAGTTATCTATACCACAGTTGGACTGAACTGATTTTGCATCAACCACCAGCTCCACTTCATTCTCATCAGACCTGCCTTCATTATTACGGTAATGTATATCCACAGCCATACTAATATCCCCATTTGCCTTTTGAAGAATGGTACCAGCATAGCTTTTTAATGATTCATTGCCATCTATTATCTGAAGAAATTGATCTATTGCATCCTTGTATGATTGGGTGACATGATCTGGTAATTTTTTATCTTTAGGGTTTTGTTCACCTACTGATCCCATATCTGCACTTTCTGTAACGTCAGGCAAAACTTTACTAAAAAACCTTGTTATTGTCGATTGTTTTGGCCCACACGAATTCAATTTTGACTGTAACTTTACTTTCTTGTTAACTTTATTACTGATCTTCCTCCCTCTTTTTCCAGGGGAAATGCCACTTTTAACAATATTTCTTGGGTTGGGTGAAATATGAGCTTGGCTTGAAGAAACATCAATATTTGCATGAACAGAACCTGCTTTTGTCGGTGATGCTGTGTCACAGAGTGAGCTGGTCTCGGATACAGATACGGCACTTGTAGAGGCAATTCCTTGATCATGAAATTCTGTTTCACGATCGTAAAATTTAGTGACTGCTTCAACAATGTCCCCTCCTGAGCTCCCAATCAGATCTAGCATCTGCTGGCGAGTGACCCATGACGGCAAACAATCATGAAGTTGTTGAATAATTTCCTCTGCTTTTTCATCAGTTAACAATATTGGAGTTTGTGAATCAGGTTCTTGGAGAGGAGACAACAATTCCTTACCAAAGCCTACATCAGTATCTCCCATAGTATCAATATCTGAAGGTGTTGCCCTTTTCTCTTGATCCTGCCCCTCCATCGTGTAATCTTTGGCATCACTGTCAACCTTCCCACCTCCTTGTGTAGTCCCACGATGAAAACCCCTCAAGAACTCTTTTTTGTTGGCCATTTCATCAATTAACCCAGCAAAATGCTTTTGCATTTTACTGGCATGTTTACTGTCTATCTTTTCCACATCGGAGCCCACTGTAGGAATCACACGCTTTGGTTTCAAAAACCTGACGTATTCTCTAAGTTCATCATAGCTTGAATGTTCACTGTAGGGTACAAGATGGATCTCAAAAGCATCCTTTGACCTCACCGAGAACTTGTTACGCTTCACTTCATAAGTCCAGCCAGTAGGGACAAACCCTACAACCCTGGAATACCCCCTCTCAACCATAATCTCCTCCATTTTCACAAAATTTGGCCTGAAATATGGCCAAGTCTCACCCAACACATTCCACCCAACAACATGCACATCACTCTCACATTCATCCTCCGTAAACACCCCACTGTCTCCGTAACCCAGAACACGCAGCACCGCCATTTTTCGAGCATCCACATACACTTTACGCTTACATCTACGAGCAATTTCTATCAAAATCTTCTCTTTCCCAATCACATATGTAGCAACAAGGAACAGAACACTTTTCATAGAAACTTGATGTTCACCTCCAACTCTTTCTATCAAGCTAGAAATATAATCAACAGATTCTTCTTGTGAAGGAAACACGAATTTGGGATTACAATAAGTTGTGTCCAAGAAAACGGCATCTGAACCCAAAAACTTAGAGAGAAAAGGGTCTAGCTTCATCGAAGCAGAAAACCGAAAATCACCGGTGTGAACATACCTCTGGAAGTCTCCATTGGAGGCGGGAACGGGAACTTTGAACAAGAACTGAACGGCGCCTGGGCAATGATTGGCGTCAATAAGCACGACCTCGCATCCATCAATGAGAAGGGGCTGTCCGAGCGGCAGAGGAACCACGAAAAGCGAAGAGACTTTGAGGACGTCTGTGAGAAGACGAGCGGTGGTGGGGGAGCAAAAGACGAGGCCTTGGGACCAATTGGGGGAGAGACCGCCGTAGTGATCGGAGTGGAAGTGAGAGAGGAAGTAAGAGATGGAATAATCGCCGGCATAGCGGAATGCGTCGACGGCGAAACGGGTTCTGGGGATGAGTTTGGAGTGGGGGAATGTGGAGGGAATCGGAGGGAGAGAGAGTTCGAGGGGTCGGGGTCTGGGTCTGGGTCTGGGTGGGTGGGAAAAGGCGGTTAGGGCAGTCAGGAAGAGGTCCGTAGAATCCAGAGCCGTCATCAAGAACAGAGCATTCGGAATGAATTTACAACATCTTTCCCATTTTTATATCTTCGGGAGATAAATTCCAACGATCGAAAGACTTCGGGTTTCTGTTTGCGTCCAATACAGTTTTGACCAATAGTCAAATGCTACCTTGTCAAAGCACGCAATCAAAACAAGACGAAATGCTGCCCTTCTTATATGGTTGAGTCTGTTTCTTCTCTCGTGGTTAATCTGATATATTCAAGGGGAGTGGGATGTTACCCATCCACTCCGTGCCATCATCACAATTTGCAAAGCCCAGGAATTGGAATTGCACGATAATGCAGATGGCATAGCACAGTTTGGACATACTTTCAATTTGGGACAATGCTTTTTTGAGGAACCACCTAATTGTTCCTATTAATTTAAAATCCGAATTTTATCTTTTGGTGCCAATGGCGCCGTTATCGGGGATTAGGGTCTGACGAGCGTCAAGTACAACAAGATGAGGAGGAGCTTCCCTTGAGCCATTATTCATGTCCTAGCATTGTAAATGCTCCATCTTGCATTGTGCTTCCTCCGACAAATGCCAACTTTGAGATCAAGCCTAACATGTTGTCTATTCTACCTACTTTCCATGGCATGGCTAGTGAGAGGCCCTATGATCATATAATTGAGTTTGATGCCATATGTTCCACTATGCACTTGTGAGGATTAACTTTGGATGGTTTGAAGCTTCGATTGTTCCCATTTTCTTTGAAATATCAAGTACGCACATGGTTTCATAAGCTTAAGCCAAGATCCATTCTCTCTTGGGCCGATATGCAAAGAGTCTTCTTCAATGCTTATTATCCACATCATCGGACTACTTATATGCGGGATAGCTTGACCAAGTTGTTTCAAGAGGATAATGAGACTTTTTATGATGCATGGGAGCGCTTCAAGGATATTGAGTTAGGTTGCCCTCATCATGGACTCACAAAGTGGCTTCTTTGTGAATCTTTCTACAATGGGTTGATTATTGATGATAGAAGGAGATTGGACAATGCATCGGGTGCAAATTTTCTAAAAAAAGGTCCTAATGCCGCTTGGGATATTTGTGAGGAAGTGGCTACCCAATCCGGTGTCACGCCCCTGATTTTTAACACAAATAAAAATCAGATAAATATAACCCCATAATTATATATGCGTGAACATTCAATCATCAACATCAAATACCTGGAAACTTTTTCCCTTTTAACTACATACATATTGATGCCCTGAACCTACTAAGTCAATATTGACCCGTCCACAGAGTCATATATTACATAAGCTTACGAATTAAATTGTCAACAACAAGATAAACGTAAATGCTCCTCAGAGCTGACTACATAGCGGAAGTCATAACAATGGCAAAGCCAACAAAATTTGTTTCCTACCCGTTCCGCTGCCAACAAGCTGTCTCAGCTTGTAATACCCTGGAAAATCCAAATTAAATTCCGTGGATTTTTAGAAATGATTTCACTATAGTAGGAGCGAGTACGAAGCTTGGAGAAGTTGTGGAATTAGTTCGAACGGTTTTATTTTCGAAAACGAACGTTTTTAGGGGGTCAACAAAGTTGACTTTTTATACGTTCAAAATTTGGGAAAACTTCCTTCATGAAAGTTGTAGAGCTCGTCGATACGAGTTCGTGGACATGTAGAACGCAATATTCGGAGTTCGTATGATTAAGTTATGAATATTTGAAAATTGGGAATTTTCTATAAATAGGAAAAATATCTGATTTTTCATTTAAGGACGAAACATTTTCATTTTTGCTGAACAGTCCCCCAGCTCTCTCCGTTCTCTCTCTTCTTTCGACCGTCAGACCCAACGGGTCTTAGCCGACCCGACCCGGATTTTCCTTCCTCCTCCGGCGTCCTCCGGCCACGACCCGGACACCATGGTGATCGCCGCTCCAAGCCCGGCCTCCCTCCGGTGTCGCCTTGCCCCGCCGCTGCCCCCAGATGGAGATCGAAGAAGCCAGCCAAGAGGAATCCGACCCGACCGGAATTCCATTTTTCCGGCGTTGCATGGGCCGATCGTTCCCATTTTCGTGATCTCCTCCTCCCCCTGATCATCCCCATATAGGCCTTGCTTGACGATTTGGAGTGTGGAGTGAAAGATCACGAGTTGAAGATTTCGACGTCCCTGATTCAATCTGGAATCTGATCAGACGCACGAGATTAATCCAACTTCAATGCTTGATCTAGGACGATCTAGGCCGAACCAGGCTTAGCTCCAGGTATGAAAGTCGACCACCCTTTCATTTTGAACCAGTTTGTAGTTGGTCACTTTGCCATCTGAGGTGGTTGACCGCCGCGTTGACCGCCCACTGACCACCGCTTGTGGCGGCGCATCAGACCATATTTCGAGTTTTCATTATCTAGGCGATGATCTATGCATCCATACGAGCGTTTTGATATATAACATGGTCATGTTAGAAAAAGTTGATAAATAGTGGATTTACGTTTTGACGTTACTATTTAACGTTTTTACGTTTATCTTCGGTTTACGATCTGTGAAGATCTGACCATCGGTTTTGCTTCAATTTTGGATATGTTGATCGTATGACTGTCCCGGTGACCTTGTGAGGTCACGGGCGAAGATCCGACCGTTGGATCTTCGTATAATTGAGAAATAGTGATTCGGAAGGCGATTCGTGAGAATCTGACCGTCGGATTTTCATATAATTTTGTGGAGATGTTAGTAAAGGCGATTCAGGAAGATCTGACCGTTGGATCTTCGTGATAATTTTGGAGGATGATCCTAAAGGCGATCCGTGAGGATCCGACCGTTGGATCATCATTAAATTCAGATCCGACCGTTGGATCATCGTTTAATTTGAATCTGAGCGTTGGATCGTCGTTTAATTACATATTTGAGTTGTTGGCTAAGTCAAGATCATTATTGGACTAGGTGATTGACGGTTTGAGTTGGTGGACGATTGTGGATCGTATTTTGAGCTGAATTGAAGACGCAGCGGGATTATCGAGGTGAGTAAACCTCACGTGGTTCATATTACGAACCCAATATATTTAATTGCTTTATTTTGCAATCATATGAACTATTGTTGGTGTATTAGACATTCCTGTGTGAATGTCTGTATATATATTATTACGTGAAATAATATGTATTATTGGAGTTGTGTTGAGTTTATTGTTGAGAAACAATATATTGTGAGAGGTATTGAGTTTATTGTTGAGAAACAATATATTGTGAGAGGTGTTGAGTTTTATTGTTGAGGAACAATAAATTGTTGTGATCTGTGGAGATCACTAGGTCACGAGGTGACCATGGCATCTATTAGTGAATCACGCTCTCGTACCGGGCTGGTGGTTATTAATAGTATTAAATCGTAATCACGTCTGTGGCCGGACGAGTGGTTACGTTCAGTTAGAGCTCTAGTCTGTCTGCCAAATGTGGAGTGACCTTATGAGTGAAATTGAGAGTAACTCATAAGTGTCAATATATATATGGTAACCTTATGAGGGAAATTGAGAGTAACTCATAAGGGTCTATATATATATATGAGTCTGTCTACCAAATGTTGGGAAATCTTATGAGCGAATTTGAGAGTAACTCATAAGTGTCTATATATATATATGAGAGTGAGGGATCTTATGAGCTAAATTGAGAGTAACTCATAAGTGTCTACATATATATATGAGAGTGAGTGATCTTATGAGCTAAATTGAGAGTAACTCATAAGTGTCTATATATATATATGAGAGTGAGAAAGTAACGTGGGTTTGTGGTAGTCTTGAAATCTAATAAATCAACAGTTCTTTCTTGTTTACTCATACTGGCTGTAAAAAGCTTACCGGGTTTTGTGTTGTTGCAACTCCCGGTACACTATTCAAATTGTGTAGCGGGTAATCCTACAGGACAGGAGAACCAGGACGGTGATCGTGCGGTTAGAGCAATTGTTAGAGTTTTACAACAATTGTAAGTTGTGAGGTGTGTTATGCTCATTTGAGCTTTATAATATATTGTGAGAGTGAATTGTAATAATGAACTCGAAGTTTCGAGATTTGGTTTTTTTGTAATTGTAATTATTCAGGTTTCGGATTTGAATTTATCATTCAAAATCCGGGGCGTGACAGTTTGGTATCAGAGCGTAAGGTGCATATTTGGTGATGTGTCAATACCTTCCGAGTGATGGCCCGTCTGCAGCGGATCCCCATCGTGTGCTCTTCGGTATTGGCTAAGTCATTGGGTATGCGTGAGTGTTGGGAGTTGTTTAGGCCGCTAGGTCGTTTTAGGAACGTGAATACCTTCCCTATAGTATTGACTTGGTTAATATGAATTTGTATTTGACTTATACTGTGTTTTAGGTGTTATACATGTATTAGCCAAGCATACTATACTCCTTAGGTGATGGAGATTCGAAGGGGTTGTACTTAGAACCTTACAGTTGTCTTGTAGGTTCGTATTGGAATAAGTTCAGTGGCCGCGAGTTACAATCCTTGAGGAATAGAAACCTCTTGATTCAACTCTGTTAAGTCAACGAGGATTGTTTTATGGAAATGAGGTTCTTTTGATTGTTGAAGTGTTTGGTTGAAGGCATGGTGTGGACCTATGCTCGTCTGTAATGTGGATACGAGTATTAATCGATAGTAATTTTGCCTTTTTAAGTTGGATATACTAATGTTTTTGAATAGATTCTTGACTCATGTGGAGTTGTGAGTAGTGTTGCGGTTAGGGAAGGAATTATTGTGGTTAATTCTTCCATGTGTTTGTAAGTTGTTGAGCAGAGTTTGAGGTGCGAGAACGGAGTTTGATCTTGTGTTTGAGTGATTGAGACGAACGACTATATATTTAAGTTATCTACAAGTACCTATAATCATAAGGGTTATTGAAGTGGGACTAGTAGTAATTTTAGTGATTCTAAAATTGAATCGAGTTCGAGGAACATGTTTTATATACGTGGTTGATGTTGCGAGCATCATTTTTGATTGATATTTTGCGTTTCACAAAGACAACTGGATTGGAAATTCTCCATTTGGACACCTTGGTCTGTTGACCTGACTATGACTTGTGGACATAGTTTTATTTAAGTGAAGGAAATTGATTTTGTGAACTAGTTTTCTTAAGTTTTGGATCGTAGTATGGAGTTGGACTGAAGTGAATTTGAGGTTGTTTGTGTTTTAAGTTTAAGTAGGCGGGACACTTAAAGTTTTGAAATGGAGTTGATTTTGGTGTAATTAATTGGGAAAGTTAGAATCAGTTCTTGTGAAGGATGTTGGATGAGAGTGTGTGCCTTTGGTGATTGATCTTAGGTGATATAGTTAAACGCAATTTCGGATATTGATTTTAGTGACTTTGTTAGGTATATCCATAGTGGTTCAAGTGAATTACTATGTGATATGGAGTTTGATTCGGTTTCTAAATCGTAAATTCATAGGGTATGAATTGTGGTAAGTTTAATGGAGCAATTAATAGAGGAAATGGTTGAGATTTTATAAGATTTGTATGGGTAACTCTAAGGATGTGGGTTTTTCCTAGCTAACTCAGGATGTGTTTAGCTTTATTAAACCCTAATTCTAACGACGAAATTGTTTGTGTTTGGTTTGACTCAGAGGATACTAGCTAGACCTCGATGCGACTTATTTGATTGTTGGATTCTTTTTGAGTGATTGTTTTTATTGCATCATTATGAAAGATGTGTGCAGTAGAGTTGTTTATGGTTTTGAAAATAGTATTGGGTGACCAAGGTTCGATCCTTGGTGTTGTTGTTGGTTAAACAAAAAGAAAAGAAAACATGCACACCATCTTATTGATTTTATATTACAAAAAAAAAAAAAAAAAAAAAAAAACGAGGACTATGCTATACTAAGCCTAGTCAGCAGCTCCGGATGGATTTAGGCTGAGCTCAAGAGAAACGTTTGAGCCACTGTGGTAACCGCCTGAGCCACCAGAATAGTAACCAAAAGCGCTACCTTCCTCGGAAGTAGCCTTCAGGTTACCAAAGACGTCCTCGCCGTGCACGGGGAACAGAGGAAGAGTTTGAACCTCCTGGTGATCTCCTCCTCGTTGTTGCAGGGATGTTTGTCCTCCTGTTGTGCCAAAAGAGTTGTACTGGTATTAGTGTTGAAGTGTGAGGAAGAATACGAAACAAAATTTAAGTAAATAAATCCTTCATTACCAGTAGAATAGGTGGAACCAAAGTTGAGATCAATGGATCTACCATCATCAGTAGAACTAGTGGACCCAAAATTGATGTTAATGGATCCACCAGCTGGCCCAAAATTGATGTCGATGGATCCACCAGCACCAGTAGAACCAGTGGACCCAAAATTGAGATCAATGGATCTACCAGTACCAAGAGAACTAGTTCTCATGGGCACTGGAGCAGCCTGATTACACCTATTCATCTGCTTCTCTCGAGCCCTGACGTTCTGGAACCAAAAGTAAATGTTCTTACCCTCAACATACCCATACTGGTTCAGCTGGAGACAGATCTCGTGAATCTGCTCTGTAGTTGGGCACTTAAATCCCTTGACATAGTAAAGATCCTTGAGGATTCTTATTTGTTCTGGAGTAGGAATCCACCTGGTACGGCTTCGCCAGAAATCCATGTTGGCACTACTTCCAGCTGCTTGGGTGTTTCCTCCCTCCTCTGTTGGTTGCTGTTGTTGTGGTTCCATTTGTTGCGGGGTTTGGAGCTCCATTAGTTGCAGAGTTCGTGGCTCTTGGGTCATGGGGTGAGAGGATGTGGAAATCGAGGAATACATGGTTTAGTGTTTGAGGGAGATTTTGTTAGAAGGATTGGAGTTGTTGAACTGGTGATTGGAGATCTGAGATTCTCAGAGGAAAGATGAGATCGAATCTTCAAATGGAAGAAAAGATCTGAGAAAGAAGGATTGAAGATTTGGAGGAAAATATTGAAGATCTGAAAGTTCAGAGGAAAGATGGGATTGAATCAACTAGATGGGAGAGAAGATCAGAAGAGAAGGATTGAAATTGATGAAGAAAGGATTTGAGAAGAGAAAGGCTGAAGAGTTGAGAGAGAAAGACTTGAGCTCGGAAGAAAAATTTCTTTTCTTTTGGAGTGAACAGTTTTTCTCCAGAATGCACCTATTTATAGAACAAGGTGAGCAGATCTCCACCGTTGGATGAACGATCTCAGAATTTGAATCCACGCGTTGGATTAAAGTCGCCCCGAAACCCGGAAAAGCTGTTGGCGCGTGTTGAGCGTGTAAGGGGACAGGCCGAACCTCGAGACGCTGTGGCAGACAGCTTTAGCCGAAAGTGATTTGCTTTCCGTAAATCACGGAAGAGACGTGTCGTGGCACGTGGAGTGTACCGACAGTTTGTTGTTATTCTATCGCTTATGATAGAATAAATAAAAGAAGTTGCATGGATAGTAACGAGAGCAGCTGGTGCTCTAGTGGTTGAAGAGCAAGGCTCATGTACAAGAGGTCAGAGGTTCGAACCTTGCCTCTCGTTTATTTTTATTATGTTCGCTTATGACATAATAAGTAAAACATTTGTACACATTATATTAAGCACAGCTTGTGCTCCAGTGGTTGGTGGGCAAAGCCCTTGTGCAGCAGGTTAAGGTTTCGAACCTTGCCTCCCCCGTTATTTTATTTATGTCGCTTATGACATAATAAATATAACACGTGAGCATATATTAATGAAGGCAGCTCTTGCTTCAGTGGTTGGGAGCAAAACCTTCGTGTTTGAGGTCGGGAGTTCGAACCTTACCTCTTACAAATATTTTTGGATCTCGTATATGCTTGATATACGACGTATATACGGTATGTACGGTATACATACGTATATACGGTCTGTACGGTATGCATACGAATATACAGTTGTACGGTATGCATACGTATATACGATCTGTACGGTATGCATACGTATATACGGTATGTACAATTTCATACCGTAGCCGAGCTGGAAGTTGGTGGGCCGATTGGTAGGCCCAAATAGTAAGCCCAAATAGTAAGCCCAAATAGTAAGCCCGAATGGTAGGCCCAAATGGTAAGCCCAATTGTTCGGCCCGAATAGGAGGCCCAAATGTTAAACCCAAAGTGGTTTGGGCCGGTTCGAAATGTGGATGGTCCGATTTCTTCAGGCCCAATTGGCCAGCCCTAGTGCTTAACCCAAGGATTGAGCAAGCCCAAGTCATCATCATTGGATGACATAATTTATTGGCGTGCTTTTGGGGATGATTTGTTTTGAGTGATGCATCTTAAGTTTTACTATGGAGATTTACCGTGATGCTAATTGAGTAGCGAAACACTTTGTGAGAGTGTTTACTGTGCTTGTATGCCAGTACAGAGTGATGATCTATGTGAAGATCTATGTGATGATCTATGTGAAGATCTATGTGAGGATCTATGAGATGATCCATGTGATGATTTTGTGTAATTGATGTGGATTGATGTTGAACAGTTGTGTTGTGCGTTTACGTTTGTGATGAAAGGATTTAGTGGCTATAGGAATGTATTTTTATACAAGGGTTGAGGCTTTGTAGATTACTACAGCTTTGGGAAAGATGGAGATTCGATGGTTAGGTCAACCTTAATCGAGAGGAATTGACTTACGCTCAAATTTCGGGACGAAATTTCTTTAAGGAGGGTAGACTGTAATACCTTGGAAAATCCAAATTAAATTCCGTGGATTTTTAGAAATGATTTCACGATAGTAGGAGCGAGTACGAAGCTTGGAGAAGTTGTGGAATTAGTTCGAACGGTTTTATTTTCGAAAACGAACGTTTTTAGGGGGTCAACAAAGTTGACTTTTTATACGTTCAAAATTTGGGAAAACTTCCTTCATGAAAGTTGTAGAGCTCGTCGATACGAGTTCGTGGACATGTAGAACGCAATATTCGGAGTTCGTATGATTAAGTTATGAATATTTGAAAATTGGGAATTTTCTATAAATAGGAAAAATATCTGATTTTTCATTTAAGGACGAAACATTTTCATTTTTGCTGAACAGTCCCCCAGCTCTCTCCGTTCTCTCTCTTCTTTCGACCGTCAGACCCAACGGGTCTTAGCCGACCCGACCCGGATTTTCCTTCCTCCTCCGGCGTCCTCCGGCCACGACCCGGACACCATGGTGATCGCCGCTCCAAGCCCGGCCTCCCTCCGGTGTCGCCTTGCCCCGCCGCTGCCCCCAGATGGAGATCGAAGAAGCCAGCCAAGAGGAATCCGACCCGACCGGAATTCCATTTTTCCGGCGTTGCATGGGCCGATCGTTCCCATTTTCGTGATCTCCTCCTCCCCCTGATCATCCCCATATAGGCCTTGCTTGACGATTTGGAGTGTGGAGTGAAAGATCACGAGTTGAAGATTTCGACGTCCCTGATTCAATCTGGAATCTGATCAGACGCACGAGATTAATCCAACTTCAACGCTTGATCTAGGACGATCTAGGCCGAACCAGGCTTAGCTCCAGGTATGAAAGTCGACCACCCTTTCATTTTGAACCAGTTTGTAGTTGGTCACTTTGCCATCTGAGGTGGTTGACCGGCGTTGACCGCCGCGTTGACCGCCCACTGACCACCGCTTGTGGCGGCGCATCAGACCATATTTCGAGTTTTCATTATCTAGGCGATGATCTATGCATCCATACGAGCGTTTTGATATATAACATGGTCATGTTAGAAAAAGTTGATAAATAGTGGATTTACGTTTTGACGTTACTATTTAACGTTTTTACGTTTATCTTCGGTTTACGATCTGTGAAGATCTGACCATCGGTTTTGCTTCAATTTTGGATATGTTGATCGTATGACTGTCCCGGTGACCTTGTGAGGTCACGGGCGAAGATCCGACCGTTGGATCTTCGTATAATTGAGAAATAGTGATTCGGAAGGCGATTCGTGAGAATCTGACCGTCGGATTTTCATATAATTTTGTGGAGATGTTAGTAAAGGCGATTCAGGAAGATCTGACCGTTGGATCTTCGTGATAATTTTGGAGGATGATCCTAAAGGCGATCCGTGAGGATCCGACCGTTGGATCATCATTAAATTCAGATCCGACCGTTGGATCATCGTTTAATTTGAATCTGAGCGTTGGATCGTCGTTTAATTACATATTTGAGTTGTTGGCTAAGTCAAGATCATTATTGGACTAGGTGATTGACGGTTTGAGTTGGTGGACGATTGTGGATCGTATTTTGAGCTGAATTGAAGACGCAGCGGGATTATCGAGGTGAGTAAACCTCACGTGGTTCATATTACGAACCCAATATATTTAATTGCTTTATTTTGCAATCATATGAACTATTGTTGGTGTATTAGACATTCCTGTGTGAATGTCTGTATATATATTATTACGTGAAATAATATGTATTGTTGGAGTTGTGTTGAGTTTATTGTTGAGAAACAATATATTGTGAGAGGTATTGAGTTTATTGTTGAGAAACAATATATTGTGAGAGGTGTTGAGTTTTATTGTTGAGGAACAATAAATTGTTGTGATCTGTGGAGATCACTAGGTCACGAGGTGACCATGACATCTATTAGTGAATCACGCTCTCGTACCGGGCTGGTGGTTATTAATAGTATTAAATCGTAATCACGTCTGTGGCCGGACGAGTGGTTACGTTCAGTTAGAGCTCTAGTCTGTCTGCCAAATGTGGAGTGACCTTATGAGTGAAATTGAGAGTAACTCATAAGTGTCAATATATATATGGTAACCTTATGAGGGAAATTGAGAGTAACTCATAAGGGTCTATATATATATATGAGTCTGTCTACCAAATGTTGGGAAATCTTATGAGCGAATTTGAGAGTAACTCATAAGTGTCTATATATATATATGAGAGTGAGGGATCTTATGAGCTAAATTGAGAGTAACTCATAAGTGTCTACATATATATATGAGAGTGAGTGATCTTATGAGCTAAATTGAGAGTAACTCATAAGTGTCTATATATATATATGAGAGTGAGAAAGTAACGTGGGTTTGTGGTAGTCTTGAAATCTAATAAATCAACAGTTCTTTCTTGTTTACTCATACTGGCTGTAAAAAGCTTACCGGGTTTTGTGTTGTTGCAACTCCCGGTACACTATTCAAATTGTGTAGCGGGTAATCCTACAGGACAGGAGAACCAGGACGGTGATCGTGCGGTTAGAGCAATTGTTAGAGTTTTACAACAATTGTAAGTTGTGAGGTGTGTTATGCTCATTTGAGCTTTATAATATATTGTGAGAGTGAATTGTAATAATGAACTCGAAGTTTCGAGATTTGGTTTTTTTGTAATTGTAATTATTCAGGTTTCGGATTTGAATTTATCATTCAAAATCCGGGGCGTGACACAGCTTCAGCCCCGATTATCCTAACCTGCAGGATTAACCCCTACACCGTTTGAATGGTGCACCGGGTTGACACATAACAAACCCGGTAAGCTTTTTCAAGCTTGTATGAGTAAACCCAAAACCACAAAGCAGAAACACATTCTTAAGTCACCTCAACCTAACAACGATAACCACATAACTCACAATTGGAACCATCTGTTCCAAAATCTTTCACAACATGCTTACGTAGGTCACATCGTGACTAAACCACATGCTCAAATTCCCAACCTAGCATCCAATTACACAAATTCCAGTCAAACAAAACCTCCTCAGGTAGTGTTTGGAAATCCCTTAGCTCACAACGGCGAGCCACACAGATCACACTCATTTCCTTCCCACCGGAAGTCCTTGTCATCATCATGACATCAAAGGTGAAAACAATAAATCACCTTCCTATCCTCACACAGAGTACAATCGTCATCACTATGACCTTAAAGATCAAGCAAAACAAATCATAGTAACCCCTGCGTGCAATTTAGTTCAGGAAGTCACATTAAGACAAGCATACTAGACTCAAAATGTTGCACTGATTGCAATCACCATCTGTGACCTAATCCCAATCACCATCTATGACCAAGTCTCAATCACCTACCTGGATCTGTCACCATCCGTGACTAAATATTGATCACCATCTGTGATCCGTTACCATCTGTGACTCAATATCGATCACCATCTGTGATCCGTCAATATCGATCACCATCTGTGATCCGTCACCATCGATCACTCAATATCGATCACCGTCTGTGATCCATCATTATCGATCACCATCTGTGATCTGTCAATATCGATCACCGTCTGTGATCCGTCAATATCGATCACCTTCTGTGATCCGTCAATATCGATCACCATCTGTGATCCGTCACCATCTATGACTCAATATCGATCACCGTCTGTGATCCTTCACCATCTGTGATCATCCAACTCATCACACAGATTCCACCAATACATATATATATCACGCAAATATATATATACATGGTCATCCACTCAGGAATGCCACTAATACCACTATAGTCACAGTTAATCTCATAACTCCAAGACAATATGGTAATTAGGCTCATAACAAATATCGTGAGATTTACTCAACTTGAATTTCCCGCTGCGTCTTCAATATAGAACAAAGCAGCCACACCACAGAACAACCGTCCAAGGATACTTCGTCAAGTACCTAATCACAATCGGTTTCCACTTAGTAACAATTCACAAACGACTTAAGTCCGAAACCCCTGTTTTGAACTAAAATCCCCAAAGTGACTCCAATCGAGGCGAAACCACATCCGAGACCTCCCAAGTCTCCGGAATACTTCTACGATCGATATGCCAAAACCACAAGTCGATCGGATGCTCGAATCCTCACAGATCGAAGCATCGAACGGTCCGAAACCGTAAAAATCACAACATTCTCATAGGATCTCCAAAAATTACAAACAATATATTGAAATGCTCGTATCGACGAGTAGATCGAAATCAAGAACAGAAACTAGTCCTGAGGTGGCCGGAAACCGCCGGAAACCACCATCACAGTGGCGGCACGGCCGCCAATCCAAAATCGGAATTTGGCAAAACTTCCAACACCAAAGTCCTTCATCTCAACTCAAATTGAAACTTTCATAACTACAACAAAGTCCAATTATAAACCAATCGATCAAATTTTACCTTAGAACAAACCGGACCGATTGAAACCCTAGAATTTCAAAGCTTCGATTCGTTCTCCACAAGTGAAATCGTTCCAAGCCGCTTTGGGAGAAGCATCAACGTCCTATGGGCTTCAAAAGCCCTCAAGAATCACCGGCAAAGGTGGCCGGAATCGGAAGTTCACACCTGGGTCCGACGCAGCTCCGCTGCCAAACTTCTCTGACACGCTTAAAGCAAGCGCATAATTTAACCCTGAAAATATCGTTAGTAGTATAAGCAAATAGGGATCGTTCTATTCCGGGGATTGAGGGTACACCTGTCATTGTCAAACAATTAAACAATTAAAATTAAAACAAAGTATAATATTCACAAAGATATTCACAAGTATAAACATTATTTACGAAATTAGGGGGGATTTTTGGATTTAGGTTTCGAAAATTAAACTAAGTAAAGAAAACAAATAAAACACAAAAAAAAAACATAAAAACACGAATGGAATGAGAGAACAAAGATCAAAACCGAAACTATGATTAAAATCGATTCAAACCCTAATATTGTTCATCTAAGTCATGAGAAAGGAGTTGATCATGTGAAATATTCGAAAGCAAATAATTTCCCATTTTTACTTTTCAATGCTAATTAACCTAAACGAAAGCACCTAGATTAATCCTATCAAACATGTAATCAAACCCTAGAAAGCTAGTCAATCATGACATGTTTAACGCATTAGACATAGAGAGAGGCTATCAACTCAAGTGTACAACTTAGTATGGAAAAGTCCACCTAATTGCAATCCTCTTTAATTAAATTCGATCTTTGTCCAAAACATTTACTACTTTGATTCAAGTTTACACAAAACAAAAAGTTGATTTATGTTCTTAAACCTAGCAACAATTACATGCAAATCCTATAAGTGTCGACCCAAATAAGATAAACATATAAAAGTTTTCTGTAAAGCAAATTTAATTAAACAAACTCACATAAGCAACTCTCGAATTACAATAATAGAATCTGAAATTCTCAATTAATCATAAAAATTCCAGAAATTAATATTTGTTCAAACATAAAAGTCAACTAGAGCAAAACCAACGAAATACAAAGCAAATGTTACAAAGTAGAGGTCGAATTACACCGTGGATGGAAGATGATGATGGGTGAATAACAATGAATCATTTGAAACTCGAAAGCAAGCTTCAAAGGTGGATGGTGGAGGAATAGATCACGGCTTCTTCTTCTCTTCCTTGGCCTTGCTTGAACTTCGTGGCTTGCTCTAGAGGATGGAGAAGCTCACGGCAATTCTAGAGGTTTTCTGATTTTTTTTCTAAGGTGTAAACGTAAAGGAGAAGACTTTTGACGTTGAGAAAGAGAGAGTATATATAGGGGACGCATGTCTTGGTCTCCAAGCCGTGTAAACCTTTAATAAATCCATGGAATTAATCTGAAAATTCCACATAGTTTCCTCCAATGATATCTTGCCAAGTAAGCCCTATGATGTGGTCCAACCAATCACAAAACTCCATTTTAATTCCCTAATATATAGTTGTCGAATTTCCATGGATATATTCTGATTTTATACTTTAAATTCGGCCAAAACTCCTCTAGGGAATTTAGGGATGAACCTAGACGCATTTTGAGCTTTTTCTTGTTGTCCACACTTCTTCTTTCCTTAAAACTCTCCCTATTTCTTCTCCCAACGTTTTCTTCTTGATTTTTCTTGATTCTCACGTTGTTCTCTCTCTCTTTGCACGGCAAAGACTCTTAAGTCTCCCAAAAATCTCTCCCTTGCATCACAAAACCCTAATTCCATGGGCTTTTGTCCATTGCCGAAAATCCACAAAGGTCTTGAGAGTTTTTTGGCCTTCTTGCGTCACCTCCTTGCCATGTCATCTTCTAATGTCTTCAAGAAGCTTCTCATCATCATAATACTTCAATATTTTCGATCACACTTCATGGATGGCCTAGGAGTCGTTTCCTTTCTTGGACAGGATTTCCTGGTTGAAACAGGAAAACTTCTTTTCTTCATTTCTGTTCATTTGTGCATCCTCTAGTGGCTTGTCTTTGTTCCCTCCAACGTTCTCTAGCTCATTTTTCCATTTATGAGCTCATTTCAGCTCATTTATTCCTAGTACCTGAAAATAGAAACTGTTAATGAAAAATAGAAACTTTCCTAAAATGAAAAATGGCAACTTTCCTAAACTAAAAATGGAAACTTTCCAAAAATGAAAAATAGAAACTACAAAATAGAAACTTTCTACAAATAGGAACTTTCCCAATCAAAGAATGGAAACTTTCCTAAACAGAGTTTTATTAAGGAAATAACGCAGAAAATGTAGGGAAATGCAGTTAAAACGTCGCATTAAAATGCTCCTATCATTCTCGGCCTTGCACCGCCCTCCACAGCTCGTTTCATGCTCCAATTCTTCCACAGTCCTCAAGAGGGGATTGAGGCGAAGAGAATGATAGAAGCATTTTAATGTGATATTTTAATAGTTAATTCCTCACATTTTGCTTAGTTAATTCCTTAACGAATCGATTTTTAATTCAATTTTTATTTTTAGGTACATTGGAGTAGATGATGATGAAATAAGTGTTAGGTCCATAAAATGATGGAGAAAAATGGAAATGCACTAAAAAGGTCAACTTTACACATTTTCCTACTCCGGCTAGGAGAAACCAAGCCAAGCAAGGAAGAAGGAGCGACCACCTGACCAAATGAACTTCAAATGAGCTGAAACCTTCCAGATCCATTCTAGACATCCTAAGAAACATTTCTTATGAAGAGTGCAAGAGCCAAAAAGAAGTGGAAGGCCTTCAAACAGTCAGCCCAATGTTCTGCAGAAGCAAAACTGGAAAACTGGACCTGTAAGGAGTCCAGCAGAAATTCCGGCCCAAACACATGGAGATAAATTCTGAAAATTTTACAGAATGATCTACACTCATGATGGATCATTTCATATGAAGAAGTCACGGGCAAAATCTGAAGTCTTGGTGGAGAATTAATTGAAGGAAAAATGAGTAGAAAGTGACTCAAACCTAACAAATTCCATTAGTGTTTAAATATTCAAACCTAATAAATTCCATTAATGTTTAAATGCTCAAACCTAACATATCATCATTTGTTTAAATCCAAATAGTTTTGCTTGGTAGCCTATAAATAGAGGCTACAACAAAGAAGAAAGACATTCCTTCATCCATTCCATTTTCTTTGTCTTTCCATTTTCCTTTCCATCCTCTAGTTTCAAGTTTAGTCATCTCCACGAGTTCAAGCAAGGCCAAAGAAGAAGAAGAGAAGCCGTGAGCACTTCCATCCATAGCCATCCTTGAAGCTTGCTTTCGAGTTTCAAGAATCCACAACGTGAATCATCCATCTCATCTTCATCCACGGTGTAATCCTATTCTCCTTTGTAACCTTTGCTTTGAATTTCGTTGGTTATGAACTAGTTGACATATATGTTTGAACAAAGTATTATTTCTGGAATTTTTATGATTAATTGAGAATTTTCAGATTCATATATTGTGATTCGAGAGTTGCTTATGTGGGTTTGTTTAATTAAATTTGCGTTATAGATAACTTTTGTATTTTAATCTTATGTGGTTGCAAACACTTAGGGTTTCGATATGAATGGTGCTAGGTTTAAGAACATGAAATCGACTTTTCGTTTTGTGTAAACTTGAATCAAAGTAGTAAAGGTTTTGTACAAAGATCGAATTTAATTAAAGAGAATTGCAATTAGGTGGACTTTTCCATACTAAGTTGTACACTTGAGTTGATAGCCTTTCTCTATGTGTAATGCGTTAAACATGACATGATTGACTAGCTTTCTAGGGTTTGATTGCATGTTTGATAGGATTAATCTAGGTGCTTTCGCTTAGGTTAATTAGCATTGAAAAGTAAAAAATGGGAATTCATTTGCTTTCGAATGTTTCACATGATCAACTCCTTTCTCATGACTTAGATGAACAATATTAGGGTTTGAATCAATTTTAATCATAAGTTTCGGTTTTGATCTTTGT